>NC_080417.1:70545361-70547861 GCF_029873635.1 Malania oleifera | reverse complement strand
GAAGCGAACAGCCCACGTTGCCGCAATCCGAACACTTCACTGGACCATTCAATCAGTAGGAGCGATGGGCGGTGTGTACAAAAGGCGGGGACGTAGTCAATGCGAGCTGATGAATCGCACTTACTAAGAATTCCTTGTTGAAAACCAACAATTGCAATGATCGATCCCCATCATGATGAAATTTCAAAGATTACCCAAGCCTGTCGACCAAGGCTATAGACTCGTTGAATACATCAGTGTAGTGCGCGTGCGGCCCAGAACATCTCAGGGCATCACTGACCTGTTATTGTCTCAAACTTCTATGGCCTAATTGGCTATAGTCCCTCTAAGAAGCTGGCCATGAAGGGTCACCTCCACATAGTTAGTTAGTAGGATAAGGTCTCGTTCGTTAGTGGAATTAACTAGACAAATTGCTCCACCAACTAAGAACGGCCATGCACCACCACCTATAGAATCAAGAAAAAGCTCTTAGTTCAGTCAGTCAAGTTAGAGAGAGAAGCTCTCACTTCTCTCCAGGGAGAGGTGCTTGACCATGGAATGAGTTCTTGATCTCTTCGTGTTGCTCTGGAATCTCCTGCTGGTGTTGCACGATTTGGATTTGCTATAGGTTGCTTCAACCTCCAGTGGTGATTTCTTGAGTTGATTTCGAGCTTCTTGTTCTCTGCTCGTTGGAAACATAAAGTTCGAAATTTATTTGGCTGCTTTAGTTTTGCTTCTCTCAGGCTCATGGTTCAGTTGAGGTAGCTCTGAAGGTTTGGTGGTTTGATGGTTTTTAGATCTGCTTTAGGTTTACTTCTCTCTGGCTTCGACTGAAGTTGATCTAAAGTATTGATTATTTATTGAAAGTTTAGGATCAATGATCCATTCTTAATGGTTTGGATTATTTCTTGGCATGGTTCCTCTTTGGAGACTCAGTTCAGGGTTTCATTGTTTTAGTGGTGAGACATTTCAATAATATTTTTTGGAATTTCTTGTCCCCTATTTCGGTGTTCTTCTAATTGGTCTGTAAATGCTCTTGAGTTTCCTAATCTACGAGTTTGCACTTGTTTGAGCTTGGTTCATTATGTGGGCTCAAGCTTGTTCCTTGCACTCAGGTTGTTCAGCTGATGGTCGTTCTCCCTATTTGATCTGAGCAAAGAGTTACTGTTCAACTCTTTTTTGTTTGTGAGGGCTATTTGAAATTCAAATTTTGGCACGTGGCTCAGTGTGCTCATCTGTGCACTGTGTCTTGTCTCAGTGGAATTAATTGGCATACTAGAGTGGGTTCTTTTGTGAGGTATTGGAGTTGGCAGGGTCTATCACATGCTTGATCCTTTGCAGATTCCTTCATGTGCTTCTGTGCTGGTCACTCTTCCCCTGGAAGCTTCACATCTGGTCTTGTGCATGTCTTTGTGTGCTAGTGTCTACCACATTGGCTAGTAAGGATTTTTTGTGCCATCTCCTTCTTCCACATGCTTTTGTGTATGCATGCTTGGTGTTCCCTTTGCTACACATGCATGCATGTAGCACTCACTAGCGAATTTGGAATTTGGAAGTAAAATATAAGTGTGAATATGGGTCGTTGTAAGTCTTATAAGGCTATTGGGACCCCAATTTTGAATGATGGCAATAGGTTCTTTCTACTAAAGGATTCATATTCATATGGTGATGACAAATGCATTAAGAATGTGAATGGTTTTTCCCTCTGTTATGAAGATTCGGTTTCTGAAATTGAAGTTAAATCAGCTTTGATTGGAAAATCTGTCCAGCATTCAAAATCGGATAAGTTCGATGGATTAGTGGAGGTGCTTGAAGATGTATTAACATTCATTGAAATCAAAGGTGGAAGTTGTGATGAATGGATTAAAAAAAGTGATTATAAGATTATGGCTGAGTTTCGCATGCTGTCTGCAATCACTATTAAGGGGTTGAAGGAAGGAATTGAAAGGGAAGAGGATAATGGAATTAATTCTGATGGTGTGAGAAACTCTGATTGTGATTCTGAAAATGATTCCACGGGTGGTCTACCAGCTGATGGTGCTACCCCTAGTTTGGATCTGGATCTTGCTGCTTGGCCTCTTATCAATTCAAAGGTCCCAAGCGGAATGAGAAGGATTGGTGGGCAGCAATGTCCAACCGGTGCCACAACAAGAGGGAAGAATGATGGGTTATTCAATGGGATTAAGAAGGGTTCTTGGCCCGCAATGTTGTCAAAAAATAGACATCAAGGAAATTGTGGTGCTCTCCCTTCTTTTGAATTTGGTGGTAATGAAGTCCTTATTGAAGAAAAGGATATGGCTGACCCTGAAGAGAAGTGGAAATTCTGCTTAGCAGGGTACTTTGCTAGCAAATTCCCAGGTAAATATGTCCTTAATGATATTGTCTCATCTTGGCATGCTAAGGTTGACATCTTCTACCATAAAAGTGGCTGGATCATTTTCAAGTTCTGCAAAGAAGAGGACATGCTTTAGTGCTGCAAGGTGGCCCGTATCTCGCATATGGTAGGCCACTTTTCCTTAAA
>NC_080417.1:70472861-70542861 GCF_029873635.1 Malania oleifera | reverse complement strand
TTACTTCTAGGTTCACCATACACCTCGAAAAATGGTGTATGAAAAAAATAAAGACATCAATCGATAATTCCATCAACTTAGGTAGGCAACACGAGAATCAATATTTTGCCCAAGGAAGCAATTCACTTGAAACAACAATGAAAAGGAATGCATGAGTACAGTTCCCAACAAAAGCAAAGAGCCAGCAAACCCACACAAATCAATGGCCACTCACACACCATCGCGTACACTTGACCACAAACCCAACAAAATGCAATGTAATTCACTAAGCAAAAAGCCTAGCACAAATATACACACATTGAGTAGGATTGTAGAAGCACCGATAGGCGCGACAGCAACATAACCAACAATTCCTTAGAGAACATGCTTCAAGAATGAAAGTATAGGGAATGCATGTAAACACAAATAAGATATTATATTAGCTTTAAATGAAAGCAATCAACATCCAATGTCAACAACATAGGCATCAATGGCTATCATAAAACCAATAAAATAGCATAATTGTATAAACATCCACTAAATTGGGTGTGGTTGAGAGATATCAAAGGAAATCAATACCCAATGACAAGATATAAGCATTGATGGCCATTATAAGCTCGATGTAATAGGATTGGTAAAGGGCTAACAAAGAAAACAAGGAAATCAATAAATGAAAGGTACGTCAATGAGTAGGACTACGAAAGAAAATAAAGACATTTAATGACATATAAATGCAAATCTATTATTATTTTAGCTCAAACACAAGAAAATCAACACTTATTGTCAAGATATAAGCATTGATGGCCATCGTAAGCTTGGTGAAATAGCATAATTGCATAAACAATGCACTTAACAAGTAAAGCTAACAAAGGAAATAGGAAAAAAACGTGAAAGTTTTTGTAATCGTTTTGATCTAGAAAATAGATATTGAATGGCATACAAGTGCAAATCCACCATTACTTTGGCTTAAACACAAGCAAATTAATGCCCAGTGACAATATATAAGCATTGATGGCCATCGTAAGCCTAGTGCAATAGCATAATTGCACACGCATGCACTAAACAAGGTGTGGTAGGGATTACAAATAAAATGGAAAAATGAATACATGAAGAGGTAACATCAATAAGTAGGCCTATCACAAAAAAGGGATATATGCAATGGCATATTTATGTAACTTTTCTATCACTTTGGCTTAAACACAAGCAAATCAACACCCAATGATAAAATATAGGCATCATTGACCATCATAAGCCAAATGTAATAGCATAATTACATAAACATGCGAACAATGGGTATAGTTGGGCTAAGAAAATAAATAAAGACAATGCTTTTTCTTTGGGAATGTGAAAAATGGACATATCAAGAAGCATCCATCCAAGTTGGCATGGCGCACAAAAAAGCATCCAACCAAATTTTCATGGGGCTACCATGCATTAAAATGACTTAGCATGGTGCTACCATGCATATAAAAGCATCCAACCAACTTGACATGGGGCTACCATGCACATATTGCTCATTATCAAGGAACATCATTTAGGCAACACCATGAAGACATAGGCATGGCAAAATCTCCTATTTAATTGACCACATGGCCCAACAATGACAAATCTGAATGTCAACAATGGCAATAGCACACCCGCGCATGGCCATGCATGGTTAATGGTCATCAAGTAAGCATTTGTTTAACCACGGGATTATGCATCATAAGGTGTCATCAAGTAAATATTTTGTTAACCACATGGCCCAATGATGATAAATCCGAATGTCAACAACACCCACTACACATCCGGGCATGGCCACGAATGGCTGTGTCAATAGTAATCATTTTTTGAACCGCATAATCTAACGATGACAAATCTGAATGTCAACAACGTCTGCTACACATTCGCGCATGGCCATGAATGGTTGTGTCAATGATAAGCATTTGGTTAACCACATGGCCCAACAATGACAAATATGAATGTTAAAAATTCCCCCCACACATCTGCACATGGCCACGAATGGTTGTTTCAACGATAAGCATTTGGTTAACCACATGTCCCAACGATGACAAATCTAAATGTCAACAATTCCCACTACACATCCGTGCATGGCCACGAATGGTTGTGTCAACAATAAGAATTTGGTTAACCACATGGCCCAATGATGACAAATCCGAATGTGAACAATGCCAATTACACATTCGCACATAGCCTTGAATGGTTGTATCAACGATAAGCATTTGGTTAACTGCATGGCCCAATGATGACAAATCCGAATGTCAACAATTCCCACTACACATTCGTGCATAACCACGAATGGTTGTTAATGATAAGCATTTGGTTAACCGCATGGCCCAACAATGACAAATCTAAATGTCAAAAATTCCCCCCACACATCCGCACATGGCCACGAATGGTTGTTTCAACGATAAGAATTTGGTTAACGACATGTCCCAACGATGAAAAATCCGAATGTCAACAATTCCCACTACACATCCGTCCATGGCCACGAATGGTTGTGTCAACGATAAGCATTTGGTTAACCACATGGCCCAACGATGACAAATCCGAATGTCAACAATGCCAATTACACATTCGCGCATAGCCACGAATGGTTGTGTCAACGATAAGCATTTAGTTAATTGCATGACCACGAATGGTTGTCAATGATAAGCATTTGGTTAACCGCATGACCCAACAATGACAATATGAGTGTCAACGATGCCTAGAGCATGTCAACGAAGGGCCATGCGGCCAACCCACCGTTGACAGGTGCTTGAGCGCCTCCCCCCCCACCCCCCCTAAAGAGCTTTATATGCCATTTTGGGTCTGACACAAGGAAACATCAACTTGTCTGAGGAGTTATACTAGGGTTTTTTTAAGCAGTTGTCAATATTTTTGGGAGATGTTTTCCATTATGGGAAGGACATAACAAAGGCTGCCTCCAAAAAAATTTCTGAATTTTCCGGGCTCCAATGTAATTATTATTAATTTTTGAATTAAAAAGAGGTAAAATTCAAGAAATATAGCAAATAAATTCAAAACATTATGAAATTTTTTGGACAGGTTAAGGTTTGTGTGCATGTCACGCGGTTTGATTCAATTTTATGAAGGGGAAGCAAAATTTTTGGGATATGTTTTCAATTATGGGAAGGGCATAACAAAGGCTACCACCAAAAAAAAATTCTGAATTTTCCAGGCTACGGTGTACTTATTATTAATTTTTGAATTAAAAAAAGAGAAAATTTAGGGAAAATAGCAAATAAATTCAGAAAATTATGAAAATTTGTGGGGAGGTAGAGCATTCCATTTGGAAGCAGTGTGTACTTTGATTTTGGGTTTTGCACTCCAATAAGGCTAAAAACATGGGGTGGAAGACAGTGGTGTAGGGCGCGCAGGTTGGTTCATGCCATGTTGTGTCATGTCACGTAGTTTCATGTATTAGCCACACACACTAGGCCATGCACTAAGTCATACCATGTAGTAGCCACACACACTAGGCCAGGCACTAGACCATGCACTAAGCCATGCCATGTAGTAGTCACACACACTAGGCCACACACTAAACCATGACATGTAGTAGCCACACACAATATGTCATGCACTAGGTCAATGCATGCACTAGGTCATGTCATACACTAGGTAATGCCATGCACTAGGTCATGTCATGTCATGTCGTGTCGTGTCATGTTGTGTCATGTCATGTATTAGCCGCACACACACCAGGCCATGCATTAAGACATGCCATGTAGTGGCCGCACCCACTAGGCCATGACACACACTTTGTCATGCACTAACCATGCACTAGGTTATGTTGTGTCATACCATGTCCTGTCATGTTGTGTCATGCTAGGTCATGTTGTGTCGTGTCATGTGATGTGATGTGATGTCATGCCATATCATGTCGTGTCCTATCGTGTTGTGCCGTGTCATCTATTAGCCACACACACCAGGCCATGCACTATGTCGTGTCGTGTCGTTTCATGATATGTCGTTTCCTGTCGTGTCGTGTCAAGTCGTGTCTTGCCATGTCATGTCGTGTCATGTCATGTCATGTCATTTCGTGTCATGACATGTCGTGTAGTGTCGTGTTATGTCATGTCGTGTCGTGTCGTGCCGTGTCGTGTCGTGTCGTATCATGTCATGTCATGTAGTAGCCACACACACTAGGCCATGCACTAAGCCATGCCATGTAGTAGCCACACACAATATGTCATGCACTAGGTCGTGCCGTGCACTAGGTCATGTCAAGCACTAGGTCATGCCTTGCACTAGGTCATTGCATGCACTAGGCCATGTCATGCACTAGGTCATGCCATGCACTAGGTCATTGCATGCATAAGGTCATGTCATGCATTAGGTCGTGTCATGTCATGTCATGTCATGTATTAGCGACACACACACTAAGTCATGCATTAATTCATGTTGTGTAGTAGCCGCACACACTAGGCCATGACACACACTATGTCATGCACTAACCATGCACTAGGTTATGTCATGTCATGCCATGTCATGCCTCGTCATGTCATGCCATGTCATGCCTCGTCATGTCATGCCATGTCATGTTGTGTCATGCCATATCGCATCGTGTCGTGTCGTGTCATATCATGTCGTGTCGTGTCGTGTCATATGATGTCGTGTCGTGTCATGTCCTATCCTCTTGTGTCATGTCATGTATTAGCCACATATATATGAGGCCATGCGCTATGCCGTGTCGTGTCATAACGTGTCATGTCGTGTTATTTTGTGTCCTGTCGTGTCATGTCATGTCGTATAGTGTCGTGTTATGCCATGTTGTGTCATGTCGTGTCATGTCATGTCATGTCGTGTCATGTCATGTCATGTCATGTCATGTCATATCGTGTCGTGTCATGCCATGTCGTGTCATGTCGTGTTGTGTCATGTCATGTCATGTCATGTAATGTAGTAGCCACACACACTAAGCTATGCCATGTAGTAGCCACACACACCAGGCTATGCACTAAGCCATGTCGTGTTATGTCGTGTCGTGTCATGTCATATCCTATCCTATTGTGTTGTGTCGTGTCTTGTCATATCGTGTCGTGTCGTGTCGTGTCAGGCTTTGTCGTGTCATGTCGATCGTGTCGTGTCGTGTCATCTCATATAGTAGCCACACACACAAGCCCATGCACTAAGCCATGCCATGTAGTAGTCACACACACTATGTCATGCACTAAGTCATGCCATGTAATAGCCACACACACTAGGCCATGCACAAGGACATGACATGTAGCAGCCACACACACTATGTCATGCACTAGGTCATGTCATGTCGTGTCATATCGTGTTGTGTCATGTCATGTCGTGTCATGTCATGCTGTGTCATATCCTGTCATGTCATGATTAGCCACACATATTAAGCCATGTACTAGGTCATGTCGTGTAGTAGCCACATATGCTAGGTCATGCATTAGGTTATGACATGTCATGCTATGTCATGTCGTGTCATGTCATGTCATATGTGTCCTGTCATGTCATGTCATGTCATGTCATGTGTGTCGTGTCTTGTCATGTCATTTCATGTCATGTGTGTCATGTCATGTCATGTCATGCCATGCCATGCACAAGGACATGCCATATAGTAGCCACACATAATAGGCCATGCACTAAGCTATGCCATGTAGTAGCCACACACACTTGGCCATGCACAAGTACATGCCATGTAGTAGCCACACACAATAGGCCATGCACTAAGCCATGCCATGTAGTATCCACCCACACTAAGCCATGCACAAGGACATGCCATGTAGTAGCCACACACACTAAGCCATGCACAAGGACATGCCATGTAGTAACCACACACACTAGGCTATGCACAAGGACATGCCATGTAGTAGCCACACACACTAGGCTGACTCACTCGAAAAATGAGTAGCTCCGAAGCTATCCTAAGTATAGGAGTTATGTCGTGCAATATTCAGCCCAAGGGCTAGATCGTCTCCTTAGGGAATGCGTTTTAATCTCAAATTTTACATTCTTCCAATGGAAATTAAAAAGGTACTGAACTCAGTTCAAATTCGGGTTTTCAAGATTGTTCAATTCTTTTTTACCAATTAAATAAACATGCAAATTAAAGTCCTAAAACTAGCACGCACTGAATCAAAGAGTAAAAACAGAAACCCTAGTCTACTCAAAGAAATACCGAAACACGCGCTGAACTTTGGAATAAAACTAAAAATGGTAACTTTAATACGTAATTAAAACATGCAGTAACAAAAACTCAATCGAAACTCAAGAACCAAAGATTCTACACAACTAAGGTCTAACCAGAAATTAAAACTTTAACAATAATACTAAACGGAAACACGAGAGAAATTTTCTAGCTTTAATTAATCAAATAAAAACTCACGCTAAGATTTGAACTTTAACAACTAAATAATAAACTTAAACACAAAAAAAAAAAAAAATCAGATCTTGATTAAACCAACTTCAAATAAAAAAGAAACAGCCCAAACTTTAATAAAATAAAACAAACCAAACAAAGTTTAAATAATAAACCAATGTGTATAAAAAAAAAAAAAAAACTGAAACCTTAGTTGAAATTTTAAAGAGAGATAATAATGATATAAAAGAAAGAGTACAGAGAGAGAGAGAGAGAGAGAGAGAGAGAGAGAGAACAGAGGAGTGGCTACAGGGAGATGCTACGTTGCTGGGTTTTGCAACTGGTACAACACTGTTCTCGTGAAATCTGCTGCTCGGGTGGTGGCTGGAGTCTCTGCTGGTGTTGGCTGTGTTGTGGCCGAGATTCTGGAGTTGCAGAGAGAAGTTGTTGTGCTCGGGATGGCAAAGGAATGAAGGAATTTAGGAGGAAATTGGGAGGCTAAGGGGGAGACATAATTTGATAGAGAAAAAGAGCATGAGGGGAAGAAGATAACTACAATATAGAGGGAGAGATGAGATGCAGAGAAAGAAAACAAGAGAGGAAGAGAGGCCGGAGAGAAAACACAAGGGATAAAGAGAAGAGATAGGGAGAGAAGGGAGAGGAGTGGTGCATAGGGCACCAGAAGCAGGGGAAGAAAAGAAAGAATTAAATAAGAGGAGCAGGCTTGCCCTACACCTGCTGGTGCCAACCCGACTCGGCCATGCATGGCCAAGTCACATCAAAACATAATTCTATTATATTTTTTTTACTTTTTTTTTTCATTTTTGTTCTCTGCGATCATATCTAAGTTTGACCTTCCTAAAACTCATTTCTCTAGGAACTCAAAACATGAAAGTTGTAGATAATCCTTTCCTCTTTGTCTAGAAATTTGAATTGCCTCGATTGGAGTTTATACGGAAAAGTTATACATGAATTACGAACTAGTACCTGTTTTGGTTCTCGAGAATTTTCCTATAATAAAAATGTTAGAATTGGTGTATTCCTAAGAGGGGGGGGGTGAATTGGAAATTTAAAATTTTCTCCTAAGTTAAGTCATAAGTCAATATAATTTGTTATCCTAGGGTCTTTCTACACAATTCCAAATGTACCGATAAATAAAATATGCGAAATTTAAATCATGCACATCATTCATACCATAACATATAGATGCAGTAAATATAAAGTGCGGAAATGTAAACAGACACACCATATGTTATGGGGTTTAGCCAACTGTGCCTACATCCCCGCCTTTAGCTCATAAGTCCGAGGATTACCACTAAAACTTGGTCACTTAAACGGGTGGAGCGACACCTATACAAACCAGGTTAATTAGCACAGGGTTGACCTCAACCTTTACAACAATCCTTACCGAGCTGGATTATCGCCCCCTCAGGCCATGCCTAGAATCACTCAGATTTTACAATCAAATGGTACAGATAAAAGTGCTTTCAAGTAAAGTAAATATGTACCCAAATGCGCTCAGTCACAAACACCACTAGATGATTTAATATGTAAGCTCAGTGTGGTTCGATAGTTCAACTCTCAAATATATTTTCTATTAGTGTAGTGAGTACGTGAGAGTGTTAACAACAATCTGTGTATCTCAAGATGTTCAATCTAACATGTTCACACAGTATATTAATTGAGTTTGAAGTATGTCAATCAGTAGGATGTGAATATAGTGTATATGCTTGGTTTGCAAAAGCTAGGCAATCTTTGTATTCAGCAAACGATATATATTTGAATAAATATTGCCACAAAGATCAATACTGTTGATTAAGGTGTAATCCCAAGAGGGGGGGGGGTGAATTGGATATTAAAAAAATAATTCACTTAATTTTCTTTTAAACACTTCTTATAAGTTTACCAACTACTTCTAGTTGCTCAATAATGTGTGAGTGTGGCAATCATATCTATGCATGCAATATACTCAATTTAAATATAACGTAGAAAATAAAGAGTAAAAGGAAGAGAGAAGACAAACGCAATTTTATGAGGTTCAGCCGACTTGGCCTACGTCCTCGCCTTGAGCAACCACTCAAGGATTCACTAAAAACCCTGCTCCTTAAAGTGGGACGGAGCTTCCCTAACAAACCACTGCTTACAAGAGGTACAGCTCCCTCCTTATCCACTGCTCACAAAAGGTACAGCTTCCTCCTCACACCCTGTTCATAACCTGAATCGTGTTTACAATGAAATCTGAAAATAACACTCAAAACAATGCTTCTAAAAAAAGCTTGTGAGTACAATTCAATTTCCTAGTACATTAACATATGATATAACTTGAAGCTCAAGAATGTATGAAAAACGATACAATCGTTTGATGTATGATATGTGTCAACACACAAATTAGTATTTAATCAAAACTCCCAAGTGAAAATATGTTTGGAATGCTTTGGAGTCTACTAGGGTTCTCAATTCACTTTGTAAAGATGCTCAAGTATATTTGAAGTGAGCTATTTAACAAAAATTTGACTTGAATACAACTCAATCAAAAATCACAAAGTTTTCCTTCAAGTTCCAATATTTTAATCAAAGTAAGTTTTTCAATAAGAAGCCTAATGAACAATATATATGAATATGTGTTTATGTACTTCTTGAATTTCAAATCAATCAACCAAGCTAACAAGTTTTTCTCAAGACATGATCTTTTCAAAAATCAGTTTTAATATGTGAATACACACTCAAGATCAAAACCTCTTTCTAATGATAAACATGTAAAAAGATTAGAGGTTCTTGAAAAGTAATAACTTGAAAGATCAAACCTTAATACTGGATTAAAGTTTAGTTAGATGAATGAATGCCCTTTTGATTTCAGTAGAGATTTTCCCAAACGAAGATGGAAGAAGATTGAAGTGTAGAAAACCGGCTCTAGGATTCAAATCTTGCAATGAGAAGTATGTCTTTCTTGTTGTGTCTCTTAGCTTATGTTCTAGGGTTTAGATATTCATAATATATATTATATTACCCTTAGAATTAATCTCATCTGTTGGATCAATAAGATACTTCACGTGTCTTTTTAATAAAGAACTAAGTTTTAGGCTTTCCCGCGAGTTCAGACAACCGAACTCGACTTCAGGCTCCTGAAGTGTCAACTTCAAGCGCCTAAGGTTCCAAGGTTAGGCGACCGAAGAGCCTCGGCTAGGTTCTATCTTCTTCATTTAATTCTTCAGGTGACTGAACTTAATCTTCAGGCAACCAAAGAAATTCTTCAGGCTACTGAGGTTTGAGTTCAGGCGACCAAACTACCCATTTTCTCAAATTTTTATTTCTAACTAAAAAATATGCTTGCCTTCTTTTCTTGGGTCTTTTATAAAATATATTTTTCATGATTTTGAAAAAATTTCAAGGTCCATGAGAGTTTCCTAATGATGTACATGAAATGCATGAATCCTAAAACCATGCTAAGTTATAATGAGCCTCAAATTAAATCATATGAAAATGTTAATACATGAGTTCTAAATACCTTTCCTAAGATATTCTTGAACTTTGCCGCTTGCATCTTGATTCCCATACTCTTTGAGTTCCATGGATCTTTCCAAGATTTGTTAACTTTCTGTGCATTCTTAGTGTAAGATTTGTTCACAAACTCAATGCACAGATCAAATATCAAGTGATTGGTCATTATCAAAACAAGATTGGACTCGCAGAGTCAACAAATACCACAAACACAAATATCTTTTCACAAATATATCAATATAGACTCCACAAGATATTTGAGTAAGTTTGAAAATATTTTTGCAAGCCAAAAACAAATACAAGCTTCCTAAGATATTGCAATAAAAATGCAATACTCAGAAGCTTAGGAAAGTCTTCTTAGGATAGGCTTATGAGAAAACCCCCCTAAGAACACTTAGGTTTAGCTCTCAATAAAAATCGATTCAAAGACACAACAATAAGAGAGCAAACCTTTTTTTATAAACACTCAAAACACTTACAGAGGATTTAGGAACTTGAGAAGGTAAGCTAGAGTGTTTGTAGAAAGTATATGAGTAGTAGAGAGTATTTTGCTTGAGAGATGATTTTTGAATTTGTTTGCTTAATCAAGTTGCTAATTTTCCCAAATGAAGGGGTATATATAGACACCCCATGAATTATGACCGTTGGGGACAAGGCTAGTATTATTAGAAAAATTTAATGGAATTTTAATTAATTTAACCCTATTTAAAACATTTTAACCATGGTAAAAAATCAGGGCAACCCGAGAGGTCCGATCAACTAGAAACCTTTTTGGTCGACCAAAGTTCATATGGTTTGGTCGACCAGGCCATTTTTTGAACTGGGGACTCGGTCGACCGGACGAGTATGTCCTAGGAAATTTTTCCATTTTTCTGAGGTTTGGTCGACCAAGCTATTTTGAACTGGGCGATTTGGTTGACCAAACTGTTGGGATTTCTCTTGAGGACCCTTGGTTGGCCAGACAGTTGCAATATATTTTGGGCTCAGTCGACTAGGTGGTCAAATTGTTGACCTCAGGAGGTTTCGGTCGACCATGGTTTTTGAACTACAATGGTTCGATTGACCAAGACATGGTCAGCCTTTGACCTGGACCTGGTTTTGGTCGACCGGGCTATAAATGAACTATCTAGTTTGGTCGACTGGGCTGAGGTCAAATTGTTGACCCAGGCCGAATTTGATTGATTGGGGCAGAATGAGTTGCCAAGGTCGATCGATCGAAAGTGCACAAAGTGTGCATTTCGGTCCTGTTATGATTCACACAAAACCTATTCAAGTTCCTAACATTCATAGGTGCAATGATGAGTGTCCTAGGGTCATTTTTAGGTCTTTTTGAAGACACCAAAAAAATTCGGTGTCGGTAGACCGAAGGGTGTTCCCTAAGGTCTTTCTATGGTCATTTGATTTTCAGGATATGTTCGATTTGAGCTTACCTATTAGACCAGGCATGTGATGTGTGTGAGATTATTACAAACCAATGACCCTAATTACTATTATAGACCTTTGAATAAATATAAGATACAATACAAATAGAAATTAGGTCTTCAACTTCACTTTCTCTTTGTGCATTATGATTTGCCAATTTGAGTTCCTGCAAATAACTTCAAATACCCATTAGACACAATGAGTATTTGTCATAATCAAAACCGGGCGTGACCTATAAGGTCAGCAAAAAAATTGCCAAAAAATTATAAATTATGCAATAAAACTCAAAAATGATAAATTCGAAACTTTGTTAAAATATTGGATGTAATTAGACATTTAATTCAAAACGAAAAGGCTTAGTGCATGGTCCAGTGTGTGTGGCTACTATATGGCATGACAAGGCTTAGTGCATGGCCTAGTGTGTGTGGCCACTACATGGCATGAATGATAAGAGCCGACATCGAAGGATTAAAAAACAACGTCGCTATGAACGCTTGGCTGCCATAAGCCAGTTATCCTTGTGGTAACTTTTCTGACACCTTTAGCTTCAAATTTTGAAGGTCTAAGGATCAATGGGCCACACTTTCATGGTTCGTGTTCGTACTAAAAATCAAAATCAAACTAGCTTTTACCCTTTTTCTTCCACACGATATTTTTATTCTTGTTGAGCTTATCTTAGGACACCTGTATTATCGTTTAACAGATGTGCCGCCCTAGCAAAACTCCCCAACTGACAATGTCTTCCGCTCGAATTGGCTCATTGAAACAGGCCTTGGGTCCAAAAAAGGGGCGACAACCCCGCCTCTGATTCACGGAATAAGTAAAATAATGTTAAAAGTAGTGGTATTTCACTTGCGCCGTTTCTGGCTCCCACTTATCCTACACCTCTGAAGTCATTTCACAAAGTCAGACTAGAGTCAAGCTCAACGGGGACTTCTTCCCTCGTTGATTCTGGTGATTTCATTGGATAGTAGACAGGGACAGTGGGAATCTCATTAATTCATTTATGCGCGTCACTAATTAGATGACGAGGCATTTGGATACCTTAAAAGAGTCATAGTTACTCCCCGTTTACCCGCGTTTGGTTTATTTTCTTCACTTTGACATTCAGAGCACTGGACAAAAATCACATTGTGTGAGCATCCTCAGGGACCATCGCAATGCTTTGTTTTAATTAAATAGTTAGATTCCCCTTGTTCGTACCAGTTCTGCGTTGAATGTTTGACGCCTGAGGAAGGCCTCGAAGGAACCATTCCCAATCCATTCCCCGAGCAACATGCCAAAACCCACTGTTGCCGCAAGAGCAGTTCGAGCGGTCCATCGACAGCTCACGGTTTCAAGACTAAAACCCCCGTGCCCAGCCCTCAGAGCCAATCCTTTTGCCGAGGTTACGGATCCATTTTGCTGACTTCCCTTTCCTACACTGTTCCATTGACCAGAGGTTGTTCACCTTGGAAACCTGAGGCGGTTATAAGTACGACTGGGTGTGGACAGCACTCAATCCTCCATATTTTCAAGGGCCACCAAGGGCGCACCGGATACCGCGCGATGTGCAGTGCTATTTCAGCCGCTGGACCCTACCTCCAATTGAGCCATTTCTAGGGTGGGAAAGCTATTAAACAAAAAAGATAACTCTTCCTGAGGCCCACAGTGACGTCTCTAGACTTCCTAATGTTACCGTCAACTGCCACATCTTGGTTCAATAATTTTAACCTGATTCCCTTTTGAAGTCTACGCACTCGGCGCTATAAAATGGGCTTCCCCTGCTTCTTAGGATTGACTGACCCATGTGCAAGTGTCATTCACATGGAACCTTTCCCCTCTTCGGCCTTCAATGTTCTCATTTGAATATTTGCTACTACCACCAAGATCCGTACTGATGGCAGCTCCACCCAAGCTTACACCCAAGGTTTTACAGCAACCACCGCGCCCTCCTACTCATCGAGACCTGGAAATTGCCTCGACGGCTGAGTATAGGTCACGCGCTTTAGCGACATCCATTTTCAGGGCTAGTTAATTCAGCAGGTGAGTTGTTACACACTCCTTAGTGGATTTCAACTTCCATGACCACCGTGCTGCTGTTTTAATTGACCAACACCTTTTGTGGGTTCTAGGTTAGCATGTAGTTAGGCACCGTAATTCTACTTCTAGTTCATCCCGCATCTACAGTTCTGCTTACCAAAAATGGCCCACTTGGAGCTACCAATTCCATAACATGGCTCAACAAAGCAACCATGTTGTCTTAACTATTTAAAGTTTGAGAATAGGTCGAGGGCGTTGCGCCCCCGATACCTCTAATCATTGGCTTTACCTGATAGAACTCGACAAAACTCTAGCTATCTTGAGGGAAACTTCGGAGGGAACCAACTACTAGATGGTTTGATTAGTCTTTCGCCCCTATACCCAAGTCAGATGAACAATTTGCACGTCAAAATCACTACGGGCCTCCACCAGAGTTTCCACTGGCTTCGCCGTGCTCAGGCATAGTTCACCATCTTTCGGGTCCCAACAAGCATGCTCACACTCAAACCCTTCTCAGAAGATTAAGATCGGTCAGCAGTGCAATCCATAAGGGGATCCCACCAATTAACTTCCTTGCGCCTTACAAGTTTACTCACTCATTGACTCGCACACATATCAGACTCCTTAGTTTGTGTTTCAAGACGGGTCTAATGAGGAGTCCGCAGGCCGATGCCTAGAGCACACAAGTGCATAAGCATGCCATAACAGAGTGCACTACCCACCACGATCATAGCAATGACATCTTCACAAGCATATCAACAACCTGGGCTTACGACACTGCCACAATCCACATCGGTCCACATCCTGAGTCGATCGGTGGACCGGCTTATCACCATTCAACATCTGATCGAGATGCATCGCTGGCCCTCATCCGCTTCCCTTCCGACAATGTCAAGCACTCGTTGATTCTATTTTCAAATTCCTTTTCATCTTTCCCTCGTGGTACTTGTTTTCTATTGGTATCTCACCAATATTTAGCCTTGGATGAAATTTACTGCTCAATTAGGGCTACATTCCCAAACAACCCGACTCTTCGACACCACCTCATAATGCAACAGGGTCTGAGCACGACGAGGTTCTCACCCCCTCCGGCGCCTCCTTCCAGGGGACTTAGGCCCAGTTTGTCACTGAGGACGCTTCTACAGACTATAATTCAAACAACATTGTTTCCTGATTCTCAAGTTGGGCTCTTCCCAGTTCGCTCATTGTTACTAAAAGAATCCTTGTAAGTTTCTTTTCCTCCACTTATTGATATGCTTAAACTTAGTGGGTAGCCCCACCTGACCTGGGGTCGCGATAGAGTATTGTCTATTATAGAAAAATACTAAAGGGTCGAGTGAGATCCTTACGTCAATACAACTCAAATGATGGAGCATGCCACAATGAAAGGGTCTAACAACCACCAACCACCATTTTGTGTGTTGTTAAGACCTCATATTTTCAACCAACCGCCCACAACTAAGTGCACGGGAGGCCAACATTCACCCACATAGTATCCCACCCCTAACAATGTTTTGTGAGAGAGGGTTTAGGGTGACGGATCATGTGAGACCCAAGCAGACGTACCCTCAACCTAATGGCTTCGAGTGCAACTTGCATTCAAAGACTCGATGATTCACTTGATTCTGCAATTCACACCAAGTATTGCATTTTTCTGCATTCTTCATTGACGTAAGAGCTGAGATATCCATTGTCGAGAGTCATTATGGTTAAAAAAATAAACACATCCCATTGCACCATAGACAAGGCAATAAGAGAATATTCTTTTATTTTAATTCCTTGGCATATGTCATGCCCAGGTTATTGTGAAACTCATCGAAATGAGCATGCAAACAAACAGGATTTCCCATTCAATAAAAAATGTGGAACACCTGCATTGCAATGTTCAAATTGACAAAGGTGAGGTGAGCATGAAGCAATCACCACTATGTAAATAACATGTTCACAGGTCATTCTTTGACAAGTATTGACAATGATCCTTCCACAAGTTCACCTACGAAAACCTTGTTACGACTTCTCCCTCCTCTAAAGGATAAGGTTCAGTGGACTTCATCTGACGTTGCCATCAATGAACTGCCTATGTCGCTGCAATTCGAACACTTTACCAGACCATTCAATTAATAGGAGCAATGGGCGGTGTGTACAAAGGGCAGGGATGTAGTCAACATGAGCTGATGACTTGAGCTTACTAGGAATTCCTCGTTGAAGACCAACAATTGCAATGATCTATTCCCATCATGATGAACTTTCAAAGATTACTTGTGCCTGTCAGCCAAGGCTATAGACTCGTTGAGTATATGAGTGTAGCGCGCGTGCGGCCCAGAACATCTAAGGGCATCACAGTCCTATTATTGCCTCAAACTTTCGTGGCCTAATTGGCCATAGTCCCTCTAAGAAGCTAGCCATGAAGGGTCACCTCCACATAGCTAGTTAGCAGGCTGAGGTCTCATTCGTTAACGGAACTAACCAGACAAATCACTCCACCAACTAAGAACGGCCATGCACCACCACTCATAGAATCAAGAAAGAGCTGGTTTGAAGAAAGAGCTCTCAGTAGAGCTCTCAATTAGCAGCTTTTTAGAGAGAGAGTCTCTCCTTTCTCACTAGGAAGGTGCAAGCTCTGAGGTTGATCATGAGTTCATCTTGATTCTTGGCAGGTTTGGTGTTGATTGGTAGAATCGAAGGAAGATTGGAGTTGGATCTTGCTGCGGCTTGGATTTTATTTCAGGTTGCAACTTAGGATTGAGTCGTTGGGGTAGATTATCACTTTCCCACCCATGTTAGGTTTCAAATTTTGAACCCCACTATACACGATGGATGGTGTTGCAGCAGACATGGAGCATGAATTAGTGGCACAGATGGAGATTGCAAAGGAGAAAGTTGAAAAAGCTTTAAGATTCATTGAGTTCAGAGGTGGAGATCGGGAGGTTTGGGCTCTGAGGAGTGCGTAGGAAGTTATAGAGGAATAGACCAGACTTGCGAAGAACCTTGAGATGAAATTCTAGTAATCAAAAGCTAGCCTCACCCCAGAGAGGCTTATGGAGATCATTCAAGACCATCTGGGTTTGACTGCATGCGATTTGGAAGATGATAGGAGAGATGGTCCCTCGATGGGTGTGGGTATGGCAACTCCCATGGTTCTATATGAAAAATTCATGGAAGCATTAAGGCTTATGGAGAAGGAGGAATCTCCCAAATGCATGGGTGAAACGAAAAGGCCAGAGGTAGGGAAGCGACTCTAGGGAGATGACAAACATGACTGTCTTGGTAATAGGATAGATGAGACTGGGAATCATTCTAAGGTTGGAAGGAAGGATCAGAAGGAAAGAATAGTAATGAGGCATAACAAAAAGGTAGCCTGGTTGGAACTGTTTGCCAATAACAGGAAACTAGAGGCTTGTACCCCGATTCCTTCCTTCCCCTCGGATGGTCAGGGTGTGAGGTTGAATCTCTCAGATATGTCTAGACCAAAAGACTCCCATCTGAAATGCTTGGTAGGATACTTTGAAGGGAATTTCCTAGGAAGCAATGCCCTAAGCACAATTCTAAGCTCGTGGAAAGCTGAAGTCTCATGTATAAAGCATGTGGATGGATGGATTGTCTTCAAATTACAGAAGGAGTAGTTCGATAAGGTATTGCAAAAGGTACCCTATGCAATCAATGGCAAGACTCTCTTCATGAAGAGGATGCCTGAGAAATTCCAGTTCGAACTAGAGCATAGAACAACTTTGCCAGTATGGATCCAGCTGTGAAATATACCAATAGAAATGTGGACCCTGATGGCTTTAGGAAGGAACTATTCGAAAGTGGGCAAGCCACTCTGTGCAGATAAATTAACCATGATGCAGGCCATGATCTCTTTTGCTCGAGTTATATTTGAAGTGGATGACGTGAAGGAGGTAAAACATTCTGTCAATATCATCAAGCTAGATGAGGAGGAATTGAACCCGACAGTTATATATGAAAAAATGCCTTGCTACTGTACCCACTGTAAGTATGTGGGGAATTCTATAAGTATGTGTGGATTCAGGAAACAAAATAGAGGACCTATTAGTTCAAAGGTGTATGTGGCCAAAATGACTAATATAGGGACCAAAGCTGAAGTCAGGGATGAAAATAAAGAGAAAACAACTATGGAAGGGGAGAAGGACGGTGAAACAAATGAGGATCAGAATCAGGGAGCTAAAAATGATAATGAATATGAAGTTGACATAGTCTATAATCCCTTAATCAGGCCAACTACATGGAGAACTCAAGTAGAGGAAATCCTTAGAGATATAACCAATGACTTATTCCTAGAATCAGGTTAGGGGGGGTGAGTCAAGTGTTTCGAGGTGTATGGGGCATTCTAGGGGAGCTAGAATATAGGGGCAGAAGAGGACATGTGGAGGGAGGTTGTGAAATAAAAAGAATCCAATTACCCTATAACAGAGGGTGAAAGAATTGTGGAGACTTTGGGGGCCTGTATTCCTTTAACTGGCTAGGCTCAGACTTCCAGAAACACATAGACACAGGCTCGAGACATACATCTGGGCTACCTCAAAATGAGGACCATCTAGTGATATGTGCACTGCAGACAAAATGATGGCTTCACAGTAGTTAAAGGTAAGAAGAACATCAAGAAAGGGGTAGGGCAAACACATTAGAATAGGAGGGGGGGTCTGTCTCCCATCCTAATCAATGAAGTTAGTCGCATGGAACATCAGGGGCTTAAATAGGCCCCTAAAACAAAATGAGATTTTTGATCTCATTAAGAAAAATAAATTGGACATGATGGGAATTTTAGAGACCAAGTTATCTGATGATAAGCTAAATGGTATGATGAACAGAAAATTCAAGAATTGGAAATAACTAAATAAATTTGAGGCACACAGGAGAGGGAAATTGTTGTGTTGTGGAACCCACAGACAGTGCAAGTCTTAGCACACCATATGAACCCTCAAGTTGTACACTATAGAGTTAAATGTCATGTCACTTCGAAGGAGTTTGTTGTGACCTTTATATATGGGTTTAATACAGTGGTAAGAAGAAGGGAACTATGGAGAGACATAATTCATTATGGAAGTGGATACTCAGGACCATGGCTATTGATGGGTGATTTTAATTGCGTCCTAGATGCAAAGGAGAAAAGAAATGGAATTCCTTCTTCAGATTATAAGGTAAAAGACTTCAGAGATTGTCTCAATGAAGCTGGGCTATGTGATTTAAATTCTACTAGGTCCTTCCTTACTTGGTCTAACAGAAGTGTTTGGTGTAAACTTGATAGGGTGATAGTAAATCAGGGTTGGCTAATGGAAAATTGGAATGCTCAGGTTTGATTTCAATTCCTTGGTGTACTCTCTGATCACTCTATGAGTCTAGTTTCTCTGTTTAATCTCTAGGAGATGGGTAAAATCCCATTCAAATTCTTTAACATATGGACAAACCATAGTGACTTCCAGAAAACTATTGAACAAGTGTGGGGTAAGCACTATGATGGATACAATCAGTTCAGACTGGTAAAGAAGTTGCAGGCTCTGAAGATCCCATTGAAGGTTCTTAACAAACTCCATTTCTCCCACATTTAAGCTAGATGAGAAAGTGCTTCTGCTGAACTACTTGAAATTCAGGAGAAGCTACACAATTCTCCGTCTAGTTCCATACAACAGAAAGAGCTTATTTCAAAAAGGAGAGAGATTGGAAGGACCTAACAGGCAGTTTGCAGCACAAGTGGCCAAATGTAGATATCTAAAGAATTGTGATAGAGGAACAACTTATTTTCATGCTATATTGAAGAGGAACAAAACTACCCTAGTCAAATATCCTAAACCCAAAATCCGAAACCCTAAACCCTAAACCCTATAACCCTCAATGCTAAACCTTATACCCAAATCCCTAAACCCTAAACCCTAAATCCTACACCCAAAAACCAAAAACCCGAAAACCAAAGCCCTAGACCCGAAACCATAAACCTTAATCCCAAAACCCTAAACCTTAAACCTTAAACCCTAAACCCTAAACCTTAAACCCTAAATTCAAAACACTAAGCCCAAAACCCTAAACCTAAACACTAAAACCTAAAACCTAAACCCTAAAACCTAACCACCTAAACCCCAAACCCAAAACCATAAACCCTAAACCCAAAGCCCTAAACCCAAAACTTCAAATCGAAACCCTATACCCTAAACCCTAAACCCCAAACTCTAAACCCTAACTTCTAAACCCTAAACCCTAAACCCTAAACCCTAAAAACCCAAAACCATAACCATAACCCCAAACCCTAACCCCCTACCCTAAACACTAAACCCGATACCCTAAACCCTAAACCCTAACCCTAAACCCTAACCCCAAACCTTAAACCCTAAATTCTAAACCCTAAACCCTAAAACTAACCCTACATCCTAAACCCTAAATCAAAAACCCTATGCCCTAGACCCTAAAACCCAATCCTTAAACCCTAAAACCTAAACACCTAAACCCAAAACCATAGACCCTTAAAACCCTAAACCCTAAACCCTAAACCGCAACCCTAAACCCCAACCCCAAACCCTGAACCCTAAACTCGAAACCCTAAACCCTAAACCCTACAACCCTAAACCTTAATCCCTAAACTCTAAACCCAAAGCTCTAAACCATAAACCCTAAACCTTAAACCCTAAACCCAAAACCCTATAACCTTAAACCCTAAACCCTAAGCCCTAAACACTAAACCCTAAACCCTAAAAACCCAAACCCTAGGCCCAAAACCCTAAATCCAAAACCTTAAACCCTAAACCCAAAACCTAAAAGCCTAAACCCTAAACCCTAAATACTAAACCCTAAACCCTAAACCCTAAACCTTAAAACCCCAAACCTTAAACCCTAAACCCGAAACCCTAAACCCAAAACCCTATAACCCTAAACCCTAAACCCAAACCCCAAAACCCTAAACTCTAAACCTTAAACCCAAAACCCTAAACCCTAAAGCATAATCCATAAATACTAAACACTAAACCCTGAACCCTAAACCCTAATCCCTAAACCCTAAACCCAAAACCCTAAACCCTAAACCCTAAGCCCTAAACGCTATACCCTAATCCCAAAATCCCAAACCCTAAACCCTAAACCCTAAATACTATACCCTAAACCCTAGACCCTAAGAACCCTAAACCCTAAACCCTAACCCCAAACCCAAAGCCCTAAATCCGAAACCCTAAACCCTAAACCTGAAACCCTAAGCTCAAAATCCTAAACCCTAAACCCTAAAACACTAAACCCAAAACCCTAAACCCAAAAACCTAGTCTCTAAACAATACAACCCAAAACCCAAAATATGAAACCGAAAACCCAAAACTTGAACCCTAACCCCAAACCCTGACCCCAAACACTAAACCCTAAACCCAAAACCCAAAACCCTAAACTTTCAACCCAAAACCCAAAACATTAAACCGTAAACATTAAACCCTAAATACTAAACTCTAAACTTTAAACACTAAACCCTAAACCCTAAATCCATCCCAAAATCCTAAACCCTAAACCCGAAACCCTAAAACCTAATCACCGAAACCCTAGACCTTAAACACCATACACTAAACCCTAAACCCTAAACCCTAAGACCTAAACTCTAAACCCTAAACCTTAAACACTATACCCTAAACCATAAAACCAAAACCCAAAACACTAAACCCTAAATCCTAAACCTTAAACATTAAATCCAAAACCCTAAACCCTAAACCCAAACCCCACACACTAAACCCTAAACCTTAAACCCCAAACCCTAGACCCCAAACCTCATACACTAAAGCATAAACCCTAAACCCTAAACCATATAACCGTAAACCCTAAATCCAAAATACTAAACACTAAACCCAAAACCCTAAACCCTAAAACCCTAAACCATAAACCCTAAACCCTAAATCAAATATTCTAAACCCTAAACCTTAAACACTTAGCCCTAAACCCTAAACCCTAAACCCTTAAACCTTAAACCCGAAACTCAAAACCCTAAACCCTAAAACCCTAACACCAAACCCTAAACCCTAAACCCTAAAAACTAAACCCTAAATACTAAAGCCTAAACCAGAATCACTAAACCCTAGACCCTAAAACCCTAAACCCAAAACCTTAACCCTAAACCCAAACCCAGACCCAAACCCTGAACACTAGACACTAAACCCTAAACCCTAAACCCTAACCCCAAACCTTAACCCCAAACCCTAAACCCTAAACCCTAAACCCTAAGCCCTAAACCCCAAACCCTAAACCAAATATCAAAAACCCTAAACCCTAAACCCTAAACCCTAAACCTTAAACCCTAAATAAAAAACTATAAACCCTAAACACTAAACCCTAAACCTTAAACCCTAAACCCTAAACCCTAAATCCAAAACCGTACACCATAATCCCTGAACCCTAAACACTAAACCTTTAACCCTAAATCCTAAACCATAAAACCTTAACACCAAAACGCAAAGCCCCAAACCGTAAACCGTAAACCCTAACCCCTAAACCCTAAACCCTAACCCCAAACCCTAAACGCTAAACCCTAAACACGAAACATGAAACCCTAGACACTAAAAACCCTAAACCCTAAACCCCAACCCCAAACCCTAGCCTGAAACACTAAACCCTAAGCCCGAAACCCTAAACCCTAAACCATAATGGCTAAACCCTAAACCCTAAGCTTTAAACCATAAACCCTAAACCTTAAACCCTAAACCCGAAGCCCAAAACCCTAAAACCTATAATCTTAAACCCTAAACCCTAAGCCCTAAACCCTAAACTGTAAACCTTAAACCCTAAATCCTAGACCATAAAATCTACACACCTAAACCCAAAGCCCTAACCCTAAACCCTAAACAATAAACCCTAACCCCAGACCCTAAACTCTAAACCCTAAGCCCGAAACACTAAACCTAAGACACAAAAAACGCTAAACCCCAAACCCAAACCCAAACCCTAGCCCGAAATCCTAAACCATAAACCTGAAACCCTAAACCCTAAGCACTATAACCCTAAACCCTCAACCATAATCCCTAAACCCTAAACCCTAAGCTCTAAACCATAAACCCTAAACCTGAAACCAAAACCCTAAAACCTATAACCCTAACCCAAAACCCTAAACCCTAAACCTAAAACCCTAACCCCTAAGCCCTATAACCCTAAACCCTAAACCATAATGCCTAAACCCTAAACCCTAAGTTCTAAACCATAAAACCTAAACCCGAAACCCAAAACCCTAAAACCTATAACCCCAAACCCTAAACCCTAAACACTAAGGCCTAAACACTAAACCCTAAATCCTTAAACCCTAAACCCTATGCCCTAAACCCTAAACCCTAAACCCTAAACCTTTAATAGTAAACCCTAAACCCTAAACCCAAAACCCTAATACCCTAACCACTAAACCCAAAAATCGAAACCCTAAATACTAAACCCAAAACCCTAAACACTAAACGCTATAACCGTAAATCTTAAACCCTAACCCCTAAACCCTCAACCTTAACCCCAAAACTTGAAACCCTAAACCCTAAACCAAAACCATAAATACTAAATACTAAACCCTAAACACTAATCCCTAACCCCGAAACACAAAACCCTAAAACCCATAACCCTAAACCTGAAACCCTAAACCCTGAACCCTAAGCACTAAGCCCTAAACCCTAAACCCTAAACCCTAAACCCTAAACCCTAAATACTAAACACTAAACTTTAAACCCTAAACCCTAAACCCTAAATCCAACCCTAAACCTTAAACCCTAAATCCTAAAACCTAAACACCTAAATCCTAAACCCTAAACCCTATACCCTAAGCTCTAAAACAAAAATCAAAAACCAAAAAAAATCAACCCTAAAACCTATACCCTAAACCCAAAACCCTAAACTCTAAACACTAAACCCTAAACCCTAAACCCAAAAATTTAAACCCTAAAACCTAAACAACTAAACCCTAAACCAAAAATCCAAAGGTTTAAACCCTAAAACCTAAACCCTAAAGCCTAAACACTAAACCGTCAACCCTAAACCGTAAACCAAAATCCTAAACCCTAACCCCAAACACTGAACCCTAAACCCTAAAACATATAACACTAAACCCTATACCCTAAATACTAAACACTAAACCCTAAACCCTAAACCCCAAACCCTAAATCAAAACCCTAAACCCTAAATCTAAAACCCTAATAAACCCTAAACCCGAGGACTTAAACCCTAAACCCTAAACCCTAGTCCCTAAACCCAAAATACTAAACCTTAAACACTAATCACTAAACCCTATACCGTAAAAACACTAACCCCTAAACCCCAAACCCTAACCACAAACCGTAAACCCAAACCCTGAACCCTAAACACGAAACCCTAAACCATAAACACAAAACCCTAAACCCTAAACCCTATAATGCTAAACAATAAAGCCTAAACCCTGAATCCTAAACCCTAAGCCCTAAACACGAAACCCAAAACCTTAAACCCTAAACCCAAAACCCCAAACCCTAAAGAGTAAACCCTAAACCTTAACCCCTTAAGCCCTAAATCCAAGACCATAAAAACCCTAAACCCTAAACCCTAACGCCAAACCCTAACCCCAAACCCAAAACCCTAAACATCAAACCCTAAACCCAAAACTCAAAGCCCTAAACCCCAAACCCTAAAGCAAAACCCAAAACAGAAAACTCTAAACCCTAAACACTAAACACTAAACCCTAAAGCCTAAAACCCTAAACCCTAAACCCTAAGCCCAAACCCTAAACCCAAAACCCTAAAGCCTAAACACAAAAACCCTAAACCCAAAACTCTAAACACAAAATACAAAACCCTAAATCCAAAACTCTAAACCCTAAACCCTAAACCCTAAGCCCTAACCCCTAAGCCCTAAACCCTAAACACTAAACCCTAATCCCTACAAACAAAACCCTTTACCGTAAACCTTAAACCCTAAATACTAAATACTAAACCTAAAACCCTAAACCCTAAACCCTAAATCTAACCCAAAACCTTAAACCCTAAACCCAAAAACCTAAACATCTAAATCTTAAACCCTAAACCCTAAACCCTAAGCCCCACAACAAAAATCGAAAACCCAAAAAAATTAACCCAAAACCCTAAACCTTAAACCCAAAACCCAAAACTCTAAACACTAAACCCTAAAACCTAAACACAAAACCCTAAAATTTAAACCCTAAAACCTAAACACCTAAACCCTAAACCCTAAATCCAAAGCCCTAAACCCTAAAACCTAAACCCTAAAGCCTAAACACTAAACCCCAAACCCTAAACCTTAAACCAAAATCCTAAACCCTAACCCCAAACAATAAACCCTAAACCTGAAACCCTAAACCCTAAAACATATAACCCTAAACCCTAAACCCTAAACCCTAAATACTAAACACTAGACCCTAAACCCTAAACCCCAAAACCTTAAACCCAAAACCCTAAAGCCTAAATCTAAAACCCTCATAAACCCTAAACCCGAGGACTTAAACTCTAAACCCTAAACCCTAAACCCAAAACCCTAAACCCTAGACCCTAAACCCTAAACCCTAGACCCTAAGCCCAAAATACTAAACGCTAAACCCTAATCACTAAACCCTATACCATAAAAACCCTAACCCTAACCCTAAACCCTAACCCCAAACCGTAAACCCAAACTCTAACCCTAAACACGAAACCCTGAACCATAAACACAAAACCCTAAACCCTAAACCCTATAACCCTAAACCCTAAAGCCTAAACCCAAAGCCTGAAACACGAAACCCTAAACCTTAAACCCTAAACTCTAAAGAGTAAACCCTAAACCTTAACCCCTTAAACCCTAAACCCAAGACCATAAAAACCCTAAACCCAAAACCCTAACGCCAAACCCAAACCCCAAACCCAAAAATCTAAAACCCAAAACCTAAACCCAAAACTCAAAGCCCTAAACCCCAAACCCTAAATCGAAAACACAAAACCCAAGACACTAAACCCTAAACCTAAAACCCTAAACACTAAACCCTAAACCCTAAAACCCTAAAACCAAAACCCTAAGCCCAAAACCCTAAACCTAAAACCCAAAACCCTAAACCCTAAACACTAAACCCAAAACACAAAAACCCTAAACCCTAAACTCTGAACACTAAATACAAAACCCTAAATCCTAAACCCTAAACCCTAAACCCTAAACCATAAACCATAAATCCAAAACCAAAAACCCAAAACCTGAAACCCTAAACCCTAAACCCTAAAACCCTAAACCATAAAACCTAAACCCAAAACGCAAAACACAAAACCCTAAACCCTAAACCCAAAAACGTAAACCCAAAATCCTAAACCCTAAATCTAAACCATAAACGCTAAACCCAAATCCAAAAAAACCTAAACCCAAAAACCTAAGCCATGAACACTAAACACTAAACCCTAAACCCTAAACCCTAACCACAAACCCTAACCCCAAACCCCAAACCCTAAACCCTAAACCCTAAACCCTAAACCCTAAACCCTAAGCCCTAAAGCCCAAACCCAAAACCAAAAATCGAAAACCCTAAACCCTAAAACCCTAAACCTTAAACCCTAAACCAAAAACTATAAACCCTAAACACAAAACCCTAAACCTTAAACCCTAAACCCTAAACCCAAAATCCAAAACCCTAAACCATAATCCCTAAACCCTAAACACTAAACCCTTAACCCTAAATCCTAAACCATAAAACCTAAACACCTAAATGCAAAGCCCCAAACCGTAAACCCTACACCCTAAACCCTAAACACTAAACCCTAACCCCAAACCCTAAACGCTAAACCCTAAACACGAAACACGAAACCCTAGACACTAAAAACCCTAAACCCTAAACCCTAAACCCCAACCCCAAACCCTAGCCTGAAACCCTAAACCCTAAACCCGAAGCCCTAAACCCGATGCCCTATAACGCTAAACCCTAAACCATAATGCCTAAACCCTAAACCCTAACCTCTAAACCATAAACCCTAAACCTTAAACTCTAAACCCGAAGCCCAAAACCCTAAAACCTATAACCCTAAACCTTAAACCCTAAACCCTAAGCCCTAAACACTAAACCCTAAACCCTAAAACCCTAAACCTTATGCCCTAAACCCTAAACCATATACCCAAAACCCTAAACCCTAAATCCAAAGCCCTAAACCCTAAACTCTAAACCCTAAACACAAAATCCTAGACCATAAAACCTACACACCTAAACCCAAAGCCCCAAACCCTAAACCCTAAACAATAAACCCTAACCCCAAACCCTAAACTCTCAACCCTAAACCCGAAACAGTAAACCCTAGACACTAAAAACCCTAAACCCTAAACCCCAACCCCAAACCCTAGCACGAAATCCTAAAACATAAACCCGAAACCCTAAACCCTAAGCCCTATAACCCTAAACCCTAAACCATAATCTCTAAACCCTAAACCCTAAGCTCTAAACCATAAACCCTAAACCCGAAACGAAAACCCTAAAACCTATAACCCTAGCCCAAAACCCTAAACCCTAAACCCGAAACCCTAAACCCCAAGCCCTATAACCAAAAACCCAAAACCATAATGCCTAAACCCTAAACCCTAAGCTCTAAACCATAAAACCTAAATCCAAAACCCAAAACCCAAAAACCTATAACCCTAAACCCTAAGCCCTAAGCCCTAAACACTAAACCCTAAACCCTAAAACCCTAAACCCTATGCCCTAAACCCTAAACCGTAAACCCTAACCCTTTAACAGTAAACCCTAAACCCTAAACACAAAACCCTAAAACCCTGACCACTAAACCCAAAAATCGAACCCCTAAATGCTAAACCCAAAACTCTAAACGCTATAACCGTAAATCCTAAACCCTAACCCCTAATCTTTAAACCCTAACCCCAAAACCTGAAACCCTAAACCCTAAACCAAAACCATAAATACTAAACACTAAACCCTAAACCCTAATCCCTAATCCCGAAACACAAAACCCTAAAACCTATAACCCTAAACCTGAAACCCTAAACCCTAAACCCTAATCCCTAAGCCCTAAGCCCTAAGCCCTAAACCATAAACCCCTAAACCCTAAACCCTAAACCCAAAACCCTTAACCGTAAACCCTAAATGGTAAATGCTAAACACTAAACTTAAAACCCTAAACCCTAAACCCTAAATCCAACCCTAAACCTTAAACCCTAAAACCTAAACACCTAAATCTTAAACTCTAAACCCTATACCCTAAGCCCTAAAACAAAAATCGAAAACCCAAAAAAATAAACCCCAAAACTTATACCCTAAACCCAAAACCCGAAACTCTAAACACTAAACCCTAAACCCTAAATCCTAAACCCAAAAATTTAAACCCTAAAACCTAAACACCTAAACCCTAAACCCTAAATCCAAAGCCCAAAACCCTAAAACTTAAACCCTAAAGTCAAAACACGAAACCCTAAACCCTAAACCTTAAACCAAAATCCTAAACCCTAACCCCAAACACTGAACCCTAAACCCTAAAACATATAACCCTAAACCCTATACCCTAAATATTAAACACTAGAGCCTAAACCCTAAACCCTAAAACCTTAAACCCAAAACCCTAAACCCTAAACCCTAAATCTAAAACACTAATAAACCCAAAACCCGAAGACTTAAACCCCAACCCCTAAACCCTACACCCTAGACCCTAAACCCTAAACACTAGACCCTAAACCCTAAATACTAAACCCTAAACACTAATCACTAAACCCCATACCATAAAAACCCTAACCCCTTAACCCCAAACCGTAAACCCAAAGCCTGAACCCTAAAAACGAAACCCTAAACCATGAACACAAAACCCTAAACCCTAAACCCTATAACCCTAAACCATAACCCTAAACCCAAAACCCTAAACCCTAAAGAGTAAACCCTAAACCTTAATCCCTTAAACCCTAAATCCAAGACCATAAAAACCCTAAACCCTAAACCCTAACGCCAAACCCTAACCCCAAACCCAAAACCCAAAACCCCAAACCCTAAACACAAAACTCAAAGCCCTAAACCCCAAACCCTAAACCGTAAACACAAAACCCAAAACACTAAACCCTAAACCCTAAAACCCTAAACCCAAAACCCTAAGCCCAAAACCCTAAACCCAAAACCCTAAACCCTAAACATAAAAACCCTAAACCCTAAACTCTAAACACTAAATACAAAACCCTAACTCCTAAACCGTAAACCCTAAGCCCTAAGCCCTAAGCCCTAAACCCTAAACACTAAACCCTAAACCTAACACCCAAAACCCTAAACCGTAAACCCTAAACCCTAAATACTAAACACTAAACTTTAAACCCTAAACCCTAAACCCAAAATCCAACCCTAAACCGTAAACCCTAAACCCTAAAACCTAAACACCTAAATCCTAAACCCTAAACCTTATACCCTAAGCCCCAAAACAAATATCCAAAACCCAAAAAAATAAACCCTAAACCCTAAACCCTAAACCCTAAACCTTAAACCCAAAACCCTAAACTCTAAACACTAAACCCTAAAACCTAAACCCTAAACCCTAAACCCTAAAACCTAAACCCTAAAGCCTAAACACTAAACCCTAAACCCTAAACCTTAAAACAAAATCCTAAACCCTAACCCCAAACACTGAACCCTAGACCTTAAACCCTAAACCTTAAAACATATAATCCTAAACCTTAAACCCTAAATACTAAACACTAGACCCTAAACCCTAAACCCCAAAACCCTAAACCCAAAACCTTAAACCCTAAATTTAAAACCTTAATAAACCCTAAACCCGATCACTTAAGCCCTAAACCCTAAACCCTAGACCCTAAACCCTAAACCCAAGACCCTAAACCCTAGACCCTAAACCCTAAATACTAAACCCTAAACCCTAATCATTAAACCCTATATCATAAAAACCCTAATCCCTAACCCTAAACCCTAACCCCATACCGTAAACCCAAACCCTGAACCCTAAACACGAAACCCTAAACCATAAACAAAAAACCCTAAACCCTAAACCCTATAACCCTAAACCCTAAAGCTGAAACCCTAAATCCTAAACCCTAAGCCCTAAACACGAAACCCTAAACCTTAAACCCTAAACCCAAAACCCTAAACCCTAAAGAGTAAACCCTAAACCTTAACTCCTTAAACCCTAAACCCAAGACCATAAAAACCATAAACCCAAAACCTTAACGCCAAACCCTAACCCCAAACCCAAAATCCAAAACCCCACACCCTAAACCCAAAACTCAAAGCCCTAAACCCCAAACCCTAAACCGAAAACACAAAACCCAAAACACTAAACCCTAAACCCTAAACCCTAAACACTAACCCTAAACCCTAAAACCCTAAACCCTAAACCCTAAGCCCAAAACCCTAAACCAAAAACCCAAAACCTAAAACCCAAAACCCTAAACCCTAAACACAAAAACCCTAAACCCTAAACCCTAAACAAAAAATACAAAACCTTAAATCCTAAACCCTAAACCCTAAACCTTAAACCCTAAAACCAAAAACCTAAATCCTAAAACCTAAACCCTAAACCGTAAACCCTAAATCATAAACCATAAATCCTAAACCCGAAACACTAAACCCTAAACTTGAAACCCTAAACCCTAAACCCTAAAACACTAAAACCCTAAACCCTAAAACCTAAACCCAAAATGCAAAACACAAAACCCTAAACCCTAACCCAAAGCCCTTAACCCTAAACCCTAGACCCTAAAAGCCCTAACCCCTAAACACTAAACCCTAACCCAAAACCCTAAACCCTAAACCCTAAACCCGAAACCCTTAACCCTATAAACCTAAACCACAAACCCTAAACCCTAAACCCTAAACCCTAAACCCTAAATTCTAAACCCTAAACCCTAAACCCTAAACCCTAAACCATAAAACCTAAACCCAAAAACCTAAACCCCTAAACCCTAAACCCTAAACCCTAAGCCCTAAAATTTAAACCCTAAAACCTAAACACGTAAACCTCAAACCCTAAACCGTAACCCAAAACCTTAACGCCAACCCCAAAACCCTAAACCATAAACCATAAATACTAAACACTAAACCCTAAACCCTAAACCGTAATCTCCAAACCCCAAACCCAAAACCCAAAAACACAAAACCTTAAACCCTAAACCCTATACCCGAAACCCTACCACCCTAACCCTAAAACCTAGACCCTAAAAACCCTAAACCCTGAACACTAAAAACCAACCCCAAACCCTAACCCGAAACATTAAACCCTAAACCCGAAACCCTAAACCCTAAACCCTATAACCCTAAACCCTAAACCCTAAACCATAATGCCTAAACCCAAAACCCTAAGATCTAAACCATAAACCCTAAAACTTAAACCCTAAACCTGAAGCCCAAAACCCTAAAACCTAAGCAATAAACACTAAACACTAAACCCTATGCCCTAAACCCTAAACCCTAAACCCTAAAACCTAAACCCTAAACCCTAAACCCTAAACCCTAAACCCTAAAACCTAAACCCTAAACCCCAACCCTAAACCCTAAAGTACAAACCCTAAAACCCTAAACACTAAACCCTAAAACCGAAACCTTAAACTCTAAACCTGAAACCCAAAACCCTATACGCTATAATCCTAAATCCTAAACCTTAAACCCTAAGCCCTAAACCCTAAACCTTAAACCTAAACCCTAAACCCTTAACCCTAAACCAAAAATACTAAGCACTAAACCCTAAACCCTAAACCCTAGTCCCTAAACCCTAAACCCGAAACCCACAAACCCTAAACCTTAAACCCTAAATTCCAAACCCAAAAACATAAACTCTAAGCCCTAAGCCCTAAACCCTAAACCCTAAACCCAAAACCCCAAACCCTAAACCCTACACCCTAAATACTAAACACAAAACCCTAATCCCTAAACCCTAGACCCTAAGAACCCTAAACCCTAAACCCTAAACCCTGACCCCAAACCCTAACCCCAAACCCTAAACCCTAAACCCTAAAGCTGAAACCCTAAACCAGAAACTCTAAACCTCCTGTAACCCTAAACCCGAAACCCTAGTCCTTAAACCCTATAACCTAAAACCCTAAACCTGAAACTTGAACCCCAAACGCTAGCCCCAAACCCTAAACCCTAAACCCAAAACCCCAAACCCTAAACCCTAAACCCGAAAATGTAAACTCTAAACCCTAAATAATAAACACTAAACTTTAAACCATAAACCTTAAACCATAAATCCAACCCTTAACCCTAAACCCTAAACCCTAAAACCAAAACACCTAAACCCTAAACCCTAAACCCTAAGCCCTAAAACCAAGACCCTAAACCCTAAGCCCTAAAACCTAAACCCTGAACCCCAAACCCTAAACCTAAAACCATTAACCGTAAAGCCTAAACCCCAAACCCTAATCCCTAAATCTAACCCTAAACCCAAAACCCAAAACCCTATATCCTAAGCCCTAAAACCAAAACTTAAAAACCAAAACACTAAACCCTAAACCCTAAACCCTAAACCTTAAACCCAAATCCCTAAACCCTAAACACTAAACCCTAAACCCTAAACCCTAAAACCTAAATACCTAAACCCTAAACTGTAAACCCTAAACCCTAAACCCAAAAAACTAAACCCTAAACCCTAAACCCTAAACCCAAACCCCAAACCCTAAATCCTAAACCCAAACCCCAAACCCCAAACCCTAAATCCTTAACCCAGGACCCTAAAAACCCTAAACCCTAAACCCTAAGCCCAAACCCCAAACCGTAACCCAAACACAAAACCTTATACCTGAAACCCTAAACCCTAAACCATATAACCCTGAACCAGAAACCCTAAATTCCAAACACTAGACCCTAAACCCTAAACCCTAAAACACTAAACCCAAGAACCTAAACCATAAACCAAAAACCCTAAACCCTAAGGTCGTGCACCATCTGATCACATACAATGTCCTGCCCAAGGCGGGATCTAGAGTGCACGTCTCCTTTTTAGATTGCTTTATTATGTGGTGCCTCTTTGCTCAGAAGAAGTTGGACCTGCCGAGTTTGATTATCCATTGGATGATGGCCAAGACGATTGGCCACCGAGTGACCATGCCATATGGAGAAATCCTGAACAAGTTGGTCAGGAATATTGGAGTCACGAGGATGAATGTGGCTTCATTAAAGAGAAGACGACCGGCGGACACTTTCTCTAGTGTAACCCTTAGACTTATGGGGTACGAGCTCGTAGGGAACATTTGGGCGCCCTCTAGAGCAGCAGCAGCACAGGTAGAGGTCCCACAGGAGCCACCACAGACATCGAATGTGGATCTCATGGCTGCTATCTCCGGCTTGTCTAACATGTTCATATAGTTTCGAGGATCAGTCCAGTCAGACTTGTAGGACTTGGCATCGTCATCTGCTACACTTCGGCAGGAGTTCCAGCAGCACTCCATCTCCACTGATAGCCGCCTTACAGATTTGGAGCGGACAATGACAGCTGGCTTTAGTGAGCTGAGTGACCGCATTCAGGAGATGCAGGATGAGAAAGATTGGATGACGATGGATTTTGATTTTGATGCCGCCTATGGTGGTGATGGAGAAGAGGATGGAGAAGATGATGGAGCATAGATCTAGACTCCGGAGTAGTCCACAGATTAGATAGCATGGTCTTGATTCTTTTTGTCTTATCTTATATCATCTGGTCTGTATTAAATAAAAACAGCTCTTTTCATTTTATTTTGTACTATCATGATATTATTGACATACTACCCCGGTTATTTATGATATATATATATATATATATATATGCATCTGTTGTTTCTTGACTTACATGTTTTAATGGTTTATTGGGTATTATATTGAAATGCATGAGTAGTATAAAATGCCTACTGCATGGTGGATGCAGTTGTTGAGAATTGCCTGCTGGTAGATGATAGGTTCTCGCATGCCTTACTTCTATGATTCTGTCTGTTTGAGAACGGATTTTGTGCAAGTAAAATTTAGGAAATGTCCTGTTTACAGCCGGCATGCTGCCGAATTTTCTGTAGACATTTGCCCAAATAATTGAAACATTACTTGTGTGTGCCAAATTGATATATACATGTTAAGTAACTATTTCATAATTTGCATACATTTAGGGGTAGCATCTAAAAATAAATGTCTATCTTGTCTTGCTCACAAAATATTTTTGGACTATGTCTACTTTTAAATCAAGTGTGGCTTGTGCCTAAATGGAATGCTTTAATCATAAAATTGAAACATGTTCCTGTTGCCACTGTTACTTGATTTGCCATATGATCATGCATGTGAATTTTAATTTTTTTTTGGATCATTATGGTTATGTTTTTTCTGGTTATAATTTAGCATGTGCATAAGTGACAACCCAGAAAATTATTGCTTGATTATCTTAAAATTGACGTTCTCTTTTTCATCAAGCAACTCCCCCAGTACCTTTTGCACATATTAAAGGGGAATATATATATATATATATATATATATATATATATATCTATTTATGAAAGCATGACCTGAATTCATATTGAATATATTGTATGTCTTGCTAGTGTACCTACATGCCCTTCATGACTTGTGTTCTCTCTGTATTGAAATCTTATGTCATGAAATATCTTAAGGGTATTGTATTATATAACTGGTTCATTGGTAATATGTGAAAATGCATACGAACTAGTTAGACTATATTTATGCTCAAACCTTCTTTTTGATATCATATGCCGTGTGTTCTCAACTCAAATCTTCCACGGGTATTATGATACGTTTCAACTTCAAATGATTTGTGTATACTTCTGGTCTAATCATGTTTGATATGTCATTTGAACCTCGTACTAACCAGTTATATCGTTTGTGTGCTTAATTGTTGAGGTTATCTTTGTCAATCTTCGTGCATAAGTATGACTATTACATTATTGAATGATTGAAAGATTACACCTCTAATCTATGCGTTCACCATATTGAACTGTTTAAGTAGTCGTGGATAAATTGTTAGGAAATATAAACTCAAACAGGTTACATATTATACAGGATTTATTTTTGGAAAGTCCAATTTACAAACGACACTCTGCCGAAATTTTTCTAAATCTTTCCAAAAATTTCTCTTGTATAACTGTACTAATTACCCATGGCCTAGGATTTTAAGTTCAAATGGCCCTTTTTGCTGTTGCCAAAAGGGGGAGATGGAATGGGCAAAAATAATGGGTTTGTTTTAACACATTAGACGCATATTGTGAGGGGGAGCCTTCTTAGGCTTAACCCTATATTCTTGCCTATCGTATTTGTCATCATCAAAAAGGGGGAGATTGTTAACCTTATTGGTCATGCCTGGTTTTGATTATGACAAATACTCATTGTATCTAATGAGTGTTTGAGGGTTTGTGCAGGAACTAAGGGTGTTAAAATAAAGATGTGCACAAAGTCAAGTAAAGCCTGAAGACCAAAGTTTTATTTCATATTGTAATATATTTTGGTCTGTAATAGTAAGTAGGTACTTGGTTTGTAATAAGCTCACACATATCACATGTATGATTTACTACGTAAGCTCAAACAAATCATGAATGAGAAAATGACCATAGAAAGACCTTAGGGTTTTCCCTTCGGTCGACCGACACCGGACTTTTTTGGTATCTCTATTTTGGACCCAAGTGACCCTAAGACACACACATGTACACATATGTCTGTTAGGCACTTGAATAGGGCTTGTTTGTTTCAAAATGGGACCGAAATGCACACATGATGCACTTTCAGTCGACCAGCCAAGCCAGTACATTTTGGCTTGGTCGACCGAAACCGGTCCGGGTCAACTGTTGACCAAGACCCTGGTCGACCGAGCCCTTATAGTTTAAAAGGCCTCGGTCGACCCAACCACATGGGAGTCAACCTTTTGACCTCCCGATCGACCGACCACTTTTGTACTCCAACTACCTGGTCAACCAGAAGGTCCTCAGGAGATTTCCCAGCAATTTGGTCGACCGAACCAGCCAGTTCAAAATGGCCTCGTCGAACAAACCTCGAAAATTTGGAAAATCGCCTTGCCCCGGTCGACCGACCACTCAGTTCAAATTACCCCTGGTCGACCGTACCACTTGAGTCCTGGTAGACCGAGACATTTTTGGTCGACCGGAGCTCTCGGGTTGCCCTGATTTTTTTTACCACAGTTAATATTTTTAAACAGGGTTAAAATGCTTTAAACATCATTAAACTTTTCTAAATAATACCCAATAGGTCCCCAACGGTCATATTTTCTCTCATGTCTATACATATGACTTCATTTGAGAAAATTAAAAGTGATTAGCCACTTTGATTAGGGAAAAACTCTCTGAAAAATAAAAACCCTATACTACTCATTTTCTTGCTCAAACCACTCATACATGCCTTTTATCATTGCCTACATATTTTGTAAGTTGATTGAGTGTTTTTCTTAAATAGGTTTGCTCTCCTTATGCTACTTGTTTGACACGATTTTCTTGAGAGCCAAACCTACGGATTCTTAGGAGGCTTTTTCTAATAAGTCTTTCCTAAGAAAACTTTGTTAGATCTTCTAAGCTTGCACCTTCATTGCAAGATCTTGAGAAGAGTGTATTTGTTTTTGTTTGAAAAAACCTTTCAAACACTTCCAAATATCCATTGTACTTTTATCTTGCAAAATATTTTGAAGAGATATTTGTTTGTGTGATTGTGATCTTTGTTGCCATATTCTTTCACTCATATATTATTCGCTGAATACAAAGATTACACACCTTTTGCAAACCAAGCATATACATCATTTAAATACTCACATGCTTGAGATATCTTGCTGATTGAAATACCGGAGGCATGACATCTTTGTGTGAACTTATTTATTGAACATATCTAGTGATACAAAGACTGTCAGTTTGTCACTCTCACGTACGCATTCTCACGTACGCATTACACTGATAGAAAATACCTTTGAGAGTTGAACCATTTAGACCATATTGAGCTTACATATTGAATCATACTGTGGTGTTTGTAATTGCGCGTATTTGGGTACACATCTGCTTTACTTGAAAGCTTATTCATTGTACCATTTGATTGTATTTCAAATACTATTGTATTTCCAAGCACGGGCCTAAAAAGGGAGACTAGCCCTAGAATAGTCCCGGATTGGCTTTGACCCGATTAGGAAAGCTAGGTGTGTCATCCTGTTAAGGCGTGTAGGTTGAGGTCAGCCCTGCTAATTGACCTGGTTAAGGTTGAGATCAGCCCTGTGTTAATTTGACCTGGTTGTAAACGGTGCCGCTCCACCCTTAAGTGAGCTATTAGTGGAATCCTCTAACTTGTGAGCTAAAGCCGGGGACGTAGGCACAGTTGGCCGAACCCCGATAACATATCGTGCGTTCATTTACATTTCAGCACTTTATATTTACCACACATTTATGTTATGGGTGAATGATGCGTATGACTTAATTTTACATTATATTTATCTATGCATTTGGAAATTGAATAGACTGACCCTAGGTTGTGTATATACTGCTGTTTATCTGATTTAACCTAGGCGATAAATTTTAAATTCCAATTCACCCCCCCCCCTCCTCTTTGGAATACACCAATTCTAACATAAACCATAACCCTAAACCCAAACTCTAGACCCTAAACCCTAAACCCTAAGCAATAAGCCCTAAACCCCAAACCCTAAACCTTAAACTATGAACCCAAAACAGAAAACCCTAAACCCTAAAGACTAAAGCCCAAACCCTAACCCATTAAACCCTAAACCCTAGACACCAAAAACCCTAAACCCTAAACCCTAAACCCTAATGCCAAACCATAACCCCAAACCTAAAACCCTAAACCCTAAGCCCTAAACTCCAAAACCTAAACCCTAAACCCAAAACCCTAAATCACTAAACCCAAAACCCAAAACCCAAAACCCTAAACCCCATACCCTATACGCTAAAACCATAAATCCAAAACACTAAACCCTAAATCCAAAACCCTAAACCATAAATCCTTTAAATAAAACCTAAACCTTAAACCCAAAACCAAAAACCCTAAACCATAAACCATAAACCCTAAACAGTAAACCCTAAACCGTAAAACCCTAAACTCAAAACCCAAAACCTAAAACCCTAAATCCTAAATCAGTACCCCTAAACCCTAAACCCTGAACACTAAACCCTAAACCCTAACCCTAAACCCAAAACCCAAAACCCCAAACCTCAAACTGTAAACACTAAACCCTAGACCCTAAAAGCTAAACACTAAACCCAACCCCAAACCATAAATCGTAAACTCGAAACTCTGAACCCTAAATCCTAAACCCTAAACCCTAAAACCGCAAACCCTAAACCCTAAATCCTAAACCCTAAACCCAAAAATTTAAACCCTGAAACAAAACCACCTAAACCGTACACCCTAAACCCTAACCCCAAACCCTAACGCCAAACCCTAAACCCTAAACCCTAATCCCAAACCATAACCCCAAACCTTAAACCATAAACCCTAAACCCAAACCCAAAACCCTAAGCTCTAAGCCCTAAACCCCAAACCATAAACCTTAAACACAAAACCCTAAACCCAAAACCCAAAACCCTAAAGACTAAACCCAAAACCCCAACCCCTTAAAGCCCAAACCCTAGACCTGAAAAACCCTAAACCCTAAACCCTAGACCCCAAAAACCCTAAACCCTAAACCCCAAACCAAAACCCCATACCATAACCCCTAAACCCTAAACCCTTGTCCCTAAAAACCCTAAACCCAAAACCTTAAACCCTAACGCCAAATGCTAACCCCAAACCCGAAACACTAAGCGCTAAACCCTAAACCCTAAACGTTAAGCCCTAAACCTCAAACCCTAAACCTTAAACCCCAAACCTTTAATAGTAAACCCCAAACCCTAAACCCAAAACCCAAAAACCCTAACCACTAAACCCAAAAACCGAAACTCTAAACGCTAAACCCAAAACCCCAAACTCCAAACGCTATAACCCTAAATCCTAAACCATAAACCCTAAGCCCTAAACCCTAACCCCAAAACGTAAAACCCTAAACCCTAAACCCAAAACCATAAATACTAAACACTAAACCCTAAACCATATTCCCTAACCCCAAAATCCAAAACCCTAAAACCTATAACTCTCAACCCGAAACCCTAAACCCTACACCCTAAGCCCTAAACCCTAACCCCTAAAGCCTAAACCCTAAACTCTAAACCCCAAACCCTAAACCCTAAAAAATCAACCTTAACCGTAAACCCTAAACCCTAAATACTAAACACTAAACATTAAACCTTAAACCCTAAACCCTAAATCCAACCCTAAACCTTAAACCCTAAACCCCAAAACCTAAACCATAAAACCTAAACACTAAAATCCAAAACCCTCAACCCCATACCCTAAGCCCTAAAACCAAAATTGAATACCTAAAAAAATAAACCCTAAACCCTATACCCTAAACCCTAAACCATAAACCCCAAACCCTAAACTCTAAACACTAAACCCAAAACCCAAAACCTTAAACCCTAAACCCTAAAATTTAAACCCTAAAACGTAAACACCAAAACCCTAATCCCTAAACGCTAAATCCTAAGCCCTAAACCCTAAAACCTAAACCCTCAACCCTAAACACTAAACTTTAAACCCTAAACCCTAAACCAAAATCCCAAACCCTAAACCTAAGCACTAACCCCAAACACTAAACCCCAAACCTGAAACCCTAAACCCTAAAACATATAACCCTAAACCCTAAACCCTAAATACTAAACACTAAACCCTAAACCCTAAACCTTAAAACCCTAAACCCAAAACCCAAAACCCAAAATCTAAAACCCTAAACCCTAAACCCGAAGACTTAAACCCTAAACCCAAAACCCAAAACCCAAAACCCTAATAAAAAAACCATAGACCCTAAAAACCCTAAACCCTAACGCCAAATCGTAACCGCAAACCTTGAACCCTAAACTCAAAACCTTAAACCATAAACCCAAAACCCTAAATCCTAAACCCTATAACCCTAAACCCCAAACCCCAAACCCTAAACCCTAAGCCCTAAACACGAAACCCTAAACCCAAAACTTGAAACCCTAAAGACTAAACCGTAAACCCTAACCCCTTAAAACTTAAACCCTAGGCCTTAAAAACCCTAAACCCTAATGCCAAACCCCAAACCCAAACCCAAAATGCTAAACCCTAAACCTTAAACCTTAAACCCAAAGCCCTAAACCCCAAACCCCAAACCATAAACACTAAACCCTAAACCCAAAACCCAAAACCCAAAACACTAAACCCTAAACCCTAAACCCTAAAACCCTAAACACAAAACCTTAAGCCCAAAACAGTAAATCCTAAACCCGAAACACTAAACACTAAACCCTAAACCGTAAACCCTAAATCCTAAACCCTAAACCTAAACCCAAAACCCAAACACCTAAACCTGAAAACCTAAACCCTAATCCCTAAACCCTAAACCCTAAAATATAAACCATAAACCCTAAACACTAAACACTAAACCCTAAACCCTAACCCTAAACCCAAAACCCAAAACCCAAAACCCTAAACCCTAAACCCTAGACCCTAAAAGCCCTAAACCCTAAACACTAAACCCTAAGCCCAAACCCTAAACCCTAAACCCAAAACCCTAAACCTTATAACCCTAAACCCTAAACCCTAAACTCTAAAACCCTAAATCCAAAACCCTAAATACTAAACCCTAAACCCTAAACCCCAAACCCTAAAACCTAAACCCAAAAACCTGAACCCCTAAACCCTTAACGCTAAAACCTAAACCCTACACCCCAAAATTTAAACCCTAAAACCTAATCACCTAAACCCTAAACCCTAACCCGAACCCCTAAACCCTAAACACTAAAACCTAAACCCTACACCCTAAAATTTAAACCCTAAAACCTAATAACTTAAACCCTAAACCGTAACCCCAAACCCTAACGCCAAACCCTAAACCTTAAACCATAAACCATAAATACTAAAAAAAAAAACCCCAAACCCTAAACGCTAATCCACAAACCCCAAACCCAAAACCAAAAAACCCGAAACCCTAAAACCTAAATCCAAAACCCTAAACCCTAAACCCTAAACGCTAAGCCCTAAACCCTAAACCCTAAACCCTAAACCCCAAACCCTAAACCCTAAATACTAAACCCTAAACCCTAATCCCTAAACCCTAGACCCTAAAAACCCTAAACCTTAAACCCTAAACCCTAACCCCAAACCCAAACTCTAAACCCTAAACCCTAAACCCTAAGCCATAAGCCTTAAACCCCAAACCCTAAACCTTAAATCATAAACCCAAAACCGAAAACCCTAAACCCTATCCCCTTAAATCCTAAACCTTAGACACTAAAAACCCTAAACCCTAAAACCTAAACCCTAACGCCAAACCTAAAACCCTAAAACCCTAAACCCTAAACCCTAAACCCTAAACCCTAAACCCCAAACCCTAAACCCTAAACCCAAAACCCTAAACCCTAAAACCAAAACCCAAAATCCCTAAACTCTAAACCCAAAACCCTAAACCCAAAACCCTATACCCTATACCCTAAAACCATAAACTTTAAACACTAAACCCTAAAGCCAAAACCCAATACCCAAAACCCAAAACCCAAAACCCTAAACCCAAAACCCTAAACCATAAACCATGAACCCTGAACACTAAACCCTAAACCCTAAATCCTAAACCCTAAACCCTAAACACTAAATAATTAGCCCTAAACCCAAACCCTGAACGCTAAACGCTAAACCCTAACCCTAAACCCAAAACCCAAAACCCAAAACCTTAAACCGTAAACCGTAAACCCTAGACCCTAAAGGCACTAAAAGCTAGACATTAAACCTAACCCCAAACTGTGAATCTTAAACCCGAAACCCTAAACTCTATAACCCTAAACACTAAATCCTAAACCCTAAACCCTAAAACCCTAAACCCTAAATCCAAAACATTAAACCCTAAACCCTAAATCCTAAACCCAAAACCCAAAACACTAAACACTAAAATTTAAACCCTAAAACCAAAAAACCTAAACCGTAAACCCTAAACGCTAACCCCAAACCCTAACGCCGAACCCTAAACCCTAACCCCAAACTGTAACCCCAAACCCTAAACCCAAAACGCTAAAACCTAAGCCCTAAGCCCTAAACCCGAAACTGTAAACCTTAAACACCAAACCCAAAACCCTAAACCCTAAACCCTAAAGACTAAACCCAAAACCCCAACCCCTTAAACCCAAAACCCAAGACCCGAAAAACCCTAAAAACCCTAAATACAAAACCCTAAGCCGTAGACCCTAAAAACCCTAAACCCTAAACCCCAAACCCTAACCCCACACCGTAACCCCAAACCCTAAACCCTAAGCCCTAAGGACTAAACCCCAAACCCTAAACCTTAAACCCTAAACCCTAAACCCTAAACCCTAAAGACTAAACCCTAAACTCTAACCCTTAAACCCTAAACCCTAGTCCCTAAAAACCCTAAACCCTCACGCCAAATGCTAACCCCAAACCCGAAATACTAAATGCTAAATCTTAAACCCTAAACGCTAAGCCCTAAACCCCAAACCGTAAACCTTAGACCCCAAAACCAAAACCATAAAACAAAAACCCTAAACCGTAAACCCTAAAACCCTAAACACTAAACCCTCAACCCAAAACCCAAAACCCTAAACCTTAAACCCTAATGCCAAATGCTAACCCCAAACCCGGAATACTAAACGTTAAAACCAAAACCCAAAATGCTAAGCCCCCAATCCCAAACCCTAAACCTTAAACCCTAAACCAAAAACCCAAAACCCTTAGCCCTAAACCCTAACCCCTAAACCCTAAAACCCTAAACCCAATACCCTAAACCCTAAACCCTAAACCCTAAACCCTAAACCCTAAACCCTAAAACCCTAAACCTTAAACTTTAAACCCTAAATCCAAAACCCTAAACCCTAAACCCTAAACCCAAAAACCTAAACCCTAAATCCTAAACACTAAACCCTAAACTCTAAACAATAAACCCTAAAACCCTAAACCCAAAACCCTAAACCCTAAACCCTAAACCCTAAACCCTAAAACCCTAAACCTTAAACCCTAAACCCTAATTCCAAAACACTAAACCCTAAACCCAAAAACCTAAACCACAAAACCTAAACCCAAAACCCAAAACCCAAAACCTTAAACCATAAACCCTAAACCCTAAACACTAAACACTAAACCCTAAACCCCAAACCCTCATCCCTAAACCCTAAACACTAAATGCCAGACCCAAAACCCCAAATCCTATAACCCTAAACCCTAAACCCTAAACCCTGAATCCTAAACACAAAACCTTAATCCCTAAATCCTAAAGCCTAAAGCCTAAACCCTCAGCCCTAAACCTAACGCGTAAAACCTAAACCCGAAAACCTAATCATCTGAACCCTAAACCCTAAACACTAAACACTAAAATTTAAACCCTAAAACAAAAACACCTATATCCTAAACCCCAAACCCTAACCCCAAACCTTAATGCCAAACCCTAAACCCTAAACCATAAATACTAAACACTAAAACCTAAACCCTAAACCCTAATCCCCAAACCCTAAACCCAAAACACAAAAAACCCAAACCCTAAAGCGTAAACCCTAAATCAAAAACCCTAAACCCTAAACCCTAAAGCCTAAGTTTTAAACCCCAAACCCTAAACCCTAAAAACCCTCAACCCTAAACCCTAACCCCAAACCTAATCCCTAAACCCTAAACCCTAAACCCGGAACCCTAAACCATTAACCCTAAACCTGAAAACCCTAAACCTAAAATCGTAAACCCAAATTCCAAAACCCTATACCCTAAACCCTAAACCTTACACCCTAAACCCTAAGCCCGAAACCATAAACACAAAATCAAAAACCCTAAACCCCAAACCCTAAACCCAAAAACCTAAACCCTAAACCCTAAACCCTAAACTCTAAACCATAACCTCTAAACCCTAAACCCTAAAACCCTAAACCCAAAACCCAAAACCCTAAACCCTATACCCTATACCCTAAAATCCGAAACCTTAAACCCTAAACCCTAATTCCAAAACCTTAAACCCTAAACCCTAAACCCAAAACCCTAAACCCATAAACCTAAACCCTAAAACCTAAACCCAAAACCCTAGACCATAAATCCTAAACCCTAAACACTAAACCCTAAACCCTAAAACCCTAAACCCTAAATGCAAAACCCCAAACCCTAAACCCTATAACCCTAAACCCAAAACCCAAACCCTAAATCCTAAACGATAAACCCTAAACCCTAAACACTAAACCCTAAACCATAAAATAATAGACCCAAAACCCAAAATCCTAAACACTATACCCCAACCCCTAAATCCTAAAACCTAAACACTAAACCCTAAAACCAAAACCCTAAACTTTAAACCCTAAAACCTAAACACGTAAACCCTAAACCCCAAACCCTAACCCCAAACCCTAACGCCAAAACCTAAACCCCAAACCCTAGCCCCAAACCCTAACGCCAAACCCTAAACCCCAAACCCAAAAACCTAAACCTGAAAAACTAAACCCCTAAACACTAAACCCCAAATCCTAAACCCAAAAATTTAAACCCTAAAAGCTAGACACCTAAACACTAAACCCTAAACAATAAAATTTAAACCATAAAACCAAAACACCTAAACCCTAAATCCAAAACTGTAAAACCAAAACCCTAAACCCTAAACACTTAACCGTAAACCCTAAACACTAACCAAAAACCCCAAATCCTAAATCCTAAACCCTAAACTTTAAATCCTAAATTACTATACCCTAAACCCTACAACCGAACCTCGAAATCCTAAACCCCAAAACCCTAAACACAAAACACTAAACCCTAAAATTTAAACCCTAGAACCTAAACACTTAAACCCAAAACCTTAAGCCCTAAACCCTAAACCCAAACCCTAAACCCTAAACCCAAAACCCAAAACCCCAAACCCTAAACGCTAAACCCTAAACCCTAAACACTAAACCCTAAACCTTAAAATGCTTAACCCAAAACCCAAAATCCTAAACATTAAACCCCGACCCCTAAATCCTAAAGCCTAAACACTAAACCCTAAAACAAAAACCCTAAACTTTAAACCCTAAAACCCAAACACCTAAACCCTAAACCCCAAACCCTAACCCCAAACCCTAACGCCAAACCCTAAACCCCAAACCCTAGCCCCAAACCCTAACGCCAAACCCTAAACCTCAAACCCAAAAACCTAAACCTGAAAAACTAAACCCCTAAACACTAAACCCAAAACCCTAAACCCTAAACCCTAAAATTTAAACCCTAAAAGCTAGACACCTAAACACTAAACCCTAAACACTAAAATTTAACCCTAAAACCAAAACACCTAAACCCTAAATCCTAAACCGTAAAACCAAAATCCCAAACCCTAAACACTAAACCCTAAACCCTAAACACTAACAAAAAACCCCAAATCCTAATTCCTAAACCCTAAACTTTAAATCCTAAATTACTAAACCCTAAACCCTACAACCGAACCTCGAAATCCTAAACCCCAAAACCCTAAACACTAAACCCTAAACCCTAAAATTTAAACCCTACAACCTAAACACTTAAACTCAAAACACTAACCCCAAAACCCTAAACCCTAAACCCAAAAACCCAAACCCTAAACCCTAAACCCTAAAAACTAAACCCCAAACCCTAAACCGTAAGTCCTAAACCCCAAACCATAAACCCTAAACCCTATACCCTATACCCTAAAATCCGAAACGTTAAACCCTAAACCCTAATTCCAAAACCTTAAACCCTAAACCCTAAAACAATAAACCTAAACCCCAAAACCTAAACCCAAAATCCTTATCCCAAAACCCTAGACCATAAACCCTAAACCCTAAACACTAAACCCTAAACCCTAAACCCTAAAACCCTAAACCCTAAATGCAAAACCCCAAACCCTAAACCCTATAACCCTAAACCCAAAACCCAAACCCCAAACCCTAAACGCTAAACCCTAAACCCTAAACACTAAACCCTAAACCATAAAATGCTAGACCCAAAACCCAAAATCCTAAACACTATACCTCAACCCCTAAATCCTAAAACCTAAACACTCAACCCTAAAACCAAAACCCTAAACTTTAAACCCTAAAACCTAAACACCTAAACCCTAAACCCCAAACCCTAACCCCAAACCCTAACGCCAAAACCTAAACCCCAAACCCTAGCCCCAAACCCTAACGCCAAACCCTAAACCCCAAACCCAGAAACCTAAACCTGAAAAACTAAACCCCTAAACACTAAACCCTAAATCCTAAACCCAAAAATTTAAACCCTAAAAGCTAGACACCTAAACACTAAACCTTAAACAATAAAATTTAAACCCTAAAACCAAAACACCTAAACCCTAAATCCAAAACTGTAAAACAAAAACCCTAAACCCTAAACACTAAAACGTAAACCCTAAACACTAACCAAAAACCCCAAATCCTAAATCCTAAACCCTAAACTTTAAATCCTAAATTACTATACCCTAAACCCTACAACCGAACCTCGAAATCCTAAACCCATAACCCTAAACACAAAACCCTAAACCCTAAAATTTAAACCCTAGAACCTAAACACTTAAACCCAAAACCCTAAACCCTAAACCCTAAAACCCAAACCCTAAACCCTAAACCCAAAACCCAAAACCCCAAACCCTAAATGCTAAACCCTAAACCCTAAACACTAAACCCTAAACACTAAACCCTAAACCTTAAAATGCTTAACCCAAAACCCAAAATCCTAAACGCTAAACCCCAACCCCTAAATCCTAAAACCTAAACACTAAACCCTAAAACAAAAACCCTAAACTTTAAACCCTAAAACCTAAACACCTAAACCCTAAACCCCAAACCCTAACCCCAAACCCTAACGCCAAACCCTAAACCCCAAACCCAAAAACCTAAACTTGAAAAACTAAACCCCTAAATACTAAACCCTAAACCCTAAACCCTAAACCGTAAAATTTAAACCCTAAAAGCTAGACACCTAAACACTAAACCCTAAACACTAAAATTTAACCCTAAAACCAAAACACCTAAACCCTAAATCCTAAACCGTAAAACCAAAATCCCAAACCCTAAACACTAAACCCTAAACCCTAAACACTAACAAAAAACCCCAAATCCTAAATCCTAAACCCTAAACTTTAAATCCTAAATTACTAAACCCTAAACCCTACAACCGAACCTCGAAATCCTAAACCCCAAAACCCTAAACACTAAACCCTAAACCCTAGAAGCTAAACACTTAAACCCAAAACACTAAACCCAAAACCCTAAACCCTAAACCCTAAAACCCAAACCCTAAACCCTAAACCCTAAAAACTAAACCCCAAACCCTAAACCGTAAGTCCTAAACCCCAAACCATAAACCCTAAACCCTAAACCCTAAACCCTAAGCCCTCAAACCCTAAACTCTAAACGCTAAACCCTAAACCCAAAAACCTAGATCTCAAACTCTAAACCCTAAGCCAAAAATCCTAAACGCTAAACCCTAAACCCTAACCCCTAAACCCCAAACACCAAACCCAAAACCCAAATCCCCAAAACCTAGACCCTAAAAACCCTAAACGCTGTCCCCAAACCGTAACACCAAACCCTAAACCTGAAACCCTAGAACTTAAACCCGAAACCCTAAACCCTATAACCCTAAACCCTAAGCCCAACACCCAAAACCCCAAACCCTAAACCCTAAGCCTTAAACTTCAAACCCAAAAGATTAAACCCTAAACCGTAAATCAAAAACCCTAAACCCTATACCCTAAACCATAAACGTAAAAACCTAAGCCTTAAAACCTAAACCCTAAACCCCGAACCCAAAACCCTAAACCAAAACCCAAAACCCTAAACCCGAAACCCGAAGCCCAAAACCCTAAACCCTAAAACTGTAAACCCTAAACCCCAAACCTTAAACCCTCATCACTAAACCCCAAACCCTAAACCCTAAACCCTAAATCCTAAACCTAAACCCTAAAAGCCTAAACTTTAAACCCTAAACCTTAAACCCTAACCCCTAAACCCTAAACCCTAAACCCTAAAATCTAAATCCAACACACTAAACCCTAAACCCTAAACCAAAAAACCTAAATCCAAAACCCTAAAACCTAAACCCGAAACCCTAACCAAAAACCCCAAATCCTAAATCCTAAACCCAAAACCCAAAACCTTAAATTACTAAACCCTAAACCCTAAAACCTAAACTCGAAATCCTAAACCGCTAAATCCTAAACTATAAACCCTAAACCATAAAATTTAAACCCTAGAACCTAAACACCTAAACCCAAAACACTAAACCCTCCACCCAAAACCCTAAACCTAAAACCCAAACCCTAAACCCTAAACCCTAAAAACTAAATCATAAACCCTAAACCCTAAGTTGTAAACCGTAAACTATAAACCCTAAACCCTAAACCCTAAGCCCTAAAACCCAAAACCCTAAACGCCAAACCCTAAATAGAAAACCCAAGATCAAAAACCCTAAACCCTAAGCCCAAAATCCTAAACACCAAACCCTAAACCCTAAACCCTAAATACTACACCCTAAACCCTAATCCCTAAAACCAAGACACTAAAAACCCTAAATGCTGTTCCTAAACCCTAAATCCTAAATCCTAAACTCGAAAACCTAAACCCGAAACCTTAAACCCTAAACAATAATTCCAAAACCTTAAACCCGAAACCCTAAACCCTATAACCTTAAACCCTAAGCCCTACACCCTAAACCCTAAACCCTAAACCCTAAGCCTTAAACCTTAACCCTAAACCTTAAACCCAAAACCCTAAAGCAAAAACCCTAAACCATAAACCGTAAATCAAAAACCTTAAAACCCATACCATATACCCAAAACCCTAAACCGAAAAACCTAAACCCTAAAACCTAAATCCAAAACCCTAAATCCTAAACCCTAAACCATAAACCCCAAACCCTAAACCCCAAACTCGAAGCCCTAAACCCTAAACCCTAAACCCTAAACCCCTAAACCCTCAACCTTAAACATTAAACCCTAATCCCTAAACCCCAAACCCTAAACCCTAAACCCTAAACCCTAAACCCTAAACCCTAAACCCTAAACCCAAAAACCCTAAACCCAAAACCTTAAACCCTAAACTATAAACCCTAAACCCAAAACCCTTAAACCCTAAACCCTAAACCCAAAACCCTGAATTCAAGACCCTAAACCCTAAACCCTAAACCTAAAAACCTAAACCCTAAACCCTAAACCCTAAACCTAAAACCTTAAACCCTAAAACATAAACCCTAAACCCTAATCCTTAAACCCTAAACCCTAAAAACGTTAAACCCTAAACCATAACACCAAACCCTAACCCAAAACTCTGAAACCTAAACCCCAAAATCTAAACCGCAAACCCTATAACCCTAAACCCCAAACCCTATGCCCTAAACCCCAAACCCTAAACCCTAACCCCAAAACCTAAACCCTAAACCCTAAACCCTAAACCCTAACACCAAACCCTATCCCCAAACTCTAAACCCTAAACCCAAAACCCGAAACCCTAAACATTAAACCCTAAAACCCTAAACCTTAAACCCTAAGCCCTAAATCCCAAATCCTAAACCCTAAACGTTAAGCCCTAAACCATAAACCCTAAACATTAAACACTAAACCCAAAACCCAAAACTTTAAACCCTAAACCCAAAATGCTAAACCCTAAACCCTAATCCCTAAACCCTAGACCCTAAAAACACCAAACCCGAAAGCCTAAACCTTAACAGCGAACCCAAACCGAAAACCCTCAACCCTAAACCCCAAACTCTAAACCCTAAACCCTAAACCCTATGCCCTAAACCCCAAACCCTAAACCCTAAACCCAAACTGCAAAACCCTAATCCCTAAAACTTAAACACTAAACCCACAAACCTAAACCATAAGCCCTAAAACCCTAAACCCTAAACACTAAACCCAAAACCCTAAACCCTAGATCTAAAACCCTAAACCCTAAACCTAAATCCAAAACACTAAATAATTAGCCCCAAACCCAAGCCCTGAACGCTAAACGCTAAACCCTAACCCTAAACCCAAAATCCAAAACCCAAAACTTTAAACCGTAAACCCTAAACGCTAGACCCTAAAGGCACTAAAAGCTAGACACTAAACCCAACCCCAAACCGTAAACCTTAAACTTGAAATCCTAAACCCTATAACCCTAAACACTAAATCCTAAACCTTAAACCCTAAAACCCCAAACCATAAACCCTAAGTCCTAAATATTAAACCCTAAACCCTAAATCCTAAACCAAAAACCCAAAACCCAAAACACTAAAATTTAAACCCTAAAACCAAAAAACCTAAACCATAAACCCTAAACCCTAACGCCAAACCCTAACGTTGAACCCGAAAACCTAACCCCAAACCGTAACCCCAAACCCTAAACCTTAAACCAAAAACCCAAAACGCTAAAACCTAAGCCCTAAGCCCTAAACCCGAAACCGTAAACCTTAAACACCAAATCGAACACCCAAAACCCTAAACCCTAAACATTAAACCCAAAACTCCAACCCCTTAAACCCCAAACCCAAGACCCGAAAAACCCTAAACCCTAAACCCTAAACCCTAAATGGAAAACCCTAAGCCATAGACCCTAAAAACCCTAAACCCTAAACCCCAAACCCTAACCCCACACCGTAACCCCATACCCTAAACCCTAAGCCCTAAGGACTAAACCCCAAACCCTTAAGCCCTAAACCCTAAACCCTAAACCCTAAAGACTAAACCCTAAACTCTAACCCTTAAACCCTAGACCCTAGTCCCTAAAACCCTAAACCCTAAACCTTAAACCCTAACACCAAATCCTAACTCCAAACCCGAAACACTAAATGCTAAACCTTAAACCCTAAACGCTAAGCCCTACCCCAAACCCTAAACCTTAGATCCCAAAACCAAAACGCTAAAACCAAAACCCTAAACCGTAAACCCTAAAACCCTAAACACTAAACCCTCAACCCAAAACCCAAAACCCTAAACCTTAAACCCTAACACCAAATGCTAACCCTAAACCCGGAATACTAAACGTTAAAACCAAAACCCAAAAAGCTAAGCCCCCAATCCCAAACACTAAACCTTAAACCCTAAACAAAAAACCCAAAACCCTAAACCCTAAACCCTAACCCCTAAACCCTCATCCCTAAACCAAAAACACTAAACCTTAAACCCCAAATCCTAAACCCTAAATCCTAAACCATAAACCCTAAAAGCCTAAACTTTAAACCCTAAACCCTAAACCTTAAACCCTAAACCCTAAACCTTAAACCCAAAACCCTAAACCCAAAAGCCTAAAACCCTAAACTCTAAACCCTAAGCCCTAAACCCTAAACCCTAAAACCTAAATCCAACACACCAAACCCTAAACCCTAAACCCTAAACCTAAAAACCTAAATCCTCAACCTAAAACCTAAACCCTAAACCCTAACCAAAAACCCCAAATCCTAAATCCTAAACCCAAAACCCAAAACCTTAAATTACTAAACCCTAAACCCTAAAACCTACACTCGAAATCCTAAATCCCTAAACCCTAAACTATAAACCCTAAACCCTAAAATTTAAACGCTAGAACCTAAACACCTAAACCCAAAATACTAAATCCTCCACCCTAAAACCTAAACCCTTAAACCCAAACCCTAAACCCTAAACCCTAAAAACTAGACCCTAAACCCTAAACCCTAAGTCCATAACCGTAAACCATAAACCCTAAACCCTAAGCCCTAAAACCCTAAACCCTAAACGCCAAACCCTAAATAGAAAACCCTAGATCTAAAACCCAAAACCCTAAGCCTAAAATCCTAAACGCCAAACCCTAAACCCTAAACCCTAATCCCTAAAATCGAGACCCCAAAAACCCTAAATGCTGTTCCCAAACCGTAACCTCAAACCCTAAATCCTAAACCCTAAACCCGAAAACCTAAACCCGAAACCCTAAACCCTATAACCATAAACCCTAAGCCCTACACCCTCAACCCTAAACCCTAAACCCTAGGCCTTAAACCTTAAACCCTAAACCCTAAACCCAAAACCCTAAAGCAAAAACCCTAAACCCTAAACCGTAAATCAAAAACCTTAAACCCTATACCATATACCCAAAACCCTAAACTGAAAAACGTAAACCCTAAAACCTAAATCCAAAACGCTGACCCTAAACCCTAAACCATAAACCCCAAACCCTAAACCCTAAACCCGAAGCCCTAAACCCTAAACCCTAAACCCTAAAAGCCTAAAACCCTAAACCCTCAACCCTAAACCTTAAACCCTAACTCCTAAACCACAAACCCTAAACCCTAATCCCTAAAGCCTAAAGCCTAAACCCTAAACCCTAAACCCTAAACCCTCGACCCTAAACCAAGAAACCCTAAATGCAGAACCCTAAACCAAAAACCCTAAACCCAAAACATTAAACCCTAAACCCTAAACCCAAAACCCTAAAACCCTAAACCCAAAATCCTGAATTCAAGACCCAAAACCCTAAACCCTAAACCTAAAAACCTAAAACCTAAACCCTAAACCCTAGACCCTAAACCTAAAACCTTAAACCCTAAAACATAAACCCTAAACCCTAAACCCTAATCCCTAAACCCTAGACCCTAAAAACGTTAAACCCTAAACCATAACACCAAACCCTAACCCAAAACCTTGAACCCTAAACCCCAAAATCTAAACCGTAAAACCTATAACCCTAAACCCCAAACCCTATACCCTAAACCCCAAACCCTAAACCCTAACCCCAAAACCCCCTAAACACTAAACGCTAAACCCTAAACCCTAACACCAAACCCTGTCCACAAACTCTAAACCCTAAACCCAAAACCCAAAACCCTCAACATTAAACCCTAAAACCCTAAACCTTAAACCCTAAGCCCTAAATCCCAAATCCTAAACCCTAAACGTTAAGCCCTAAACCTTGATCCCTAAACATTAAACACTAAACCCAAAACCCAAAACCTTAAACCCTAAACCCAAAATACTACACCCTAAACCCTAATCCCTAAACCCTAGACCCTAAAAACACCGAACCCTAAACCCTAAACCCTAACACCGAACCCAAACCGAAAACCCTAAACCCTAAACCCCAAACCTTATAACCCTAAACCCTAATCACTAAACGCTAAACCATAAACCCTATGCCCTAAACCCCAAACCCTCAACACTAAACCCAAAACCAAAAACGCTATTCCCTAAAACCCAAACACTAAACCCAAAAACCTAAACCATAAGCCCTAAAACTGTAAACCCTAAACACTAAACCCAAAACCCTAAACCCTAGAACTAAAACCCTAAACCCTAAACCTAAACCCTAAACCCTAAACACTAAATAATTAGCCCTAAACCCAAACCCTGAACGCTAAACGCTAAACCCTAACCCTAAACCCCAAACCTAAAACCCAAAACCTTAAACTGTAAACCCTAAACGCTAGACCCTAAAGGCACTAAAAGTTGGACACTAAACCCAACCCCAAACCGTAAACCTCCAACTCGAAATCCTAAACCCTATAATCCTAAACAGTAAATCCTAAACCCTAAACCCTAAACCCTAAAACCCCAAACCCTAAACCCTAAATCCTAAACAATAAACTCTAAACCCTAAATCCTAAACCCAAAACCCAAAACACTAAAATTTAAACCCTAAAACCAAAAAACATAAACCATAAACCCTAAACCCTGACCCCAAAACCTAACGTCGAACCCTAAAACCTAACCCCAAACCGTAACCCCAAACCCTAAACCCTAAACCCAAAACTCAAAATGCTAAAACCTAAGCCCTAAGCCCTAAACCTGAAACCGTAAACCTTAAACACCAAAACCAAAACCCTAAACCCTAAACCCTAAAGACTAAACCCAAAACCCCAACCCCTTAAACCCCAAACCCAAGACCCGAAAAACCCTAAACCCTAAACCCTAAACCCTAAACCCTAAATACAAAACCCTAAGCCATAGACCCTAAAAACCCGAAACCCTAAACCCCAAACTCTAACCCCACACCATAACCCCAAACCCTAAACCCTAAGCCCTAAGGACTAAACCCCAAACCCTAAACCTTAAACCCTAAACCCTAAACCCTAAACCCTAAAGACTAAACCCTAAACTCTAACCCTTAAAGCCTAAACCCTAGTCCTTAAAAACCCTAAACCCTAAACCTTAAACCCTAATGCCAAATGCTAAGCCAAAACCCGAAACATTAAATGCTAAACCTTAAACCCTAAACGCTACGCCCTAAACCCCAAACCCTAAACCTTAGACCCCAAAACCAAAACCCTAAAACAAAAACCCTAAATCGTAAACCCTAAAACCCTAAACACTAAACCCTCAACCCAAAACCCAAAACCCTAAACCTTAAACCCTAACGCCAAATGCTAACCCCACACCCAGAATACTAAACCTTAAAACCAAAACCCAAAACGCTAAGCCCCCAATCCCAAACCCTAAACCTTAAACCCTAAACCAAAAACCCAAAACCCTTAACCCTAAACCCTAACCCCTAAACCCTCATCCCTAAACCCCAAACCCTAAACCCTAAACCCTAAATCCTAAACCATAAACCCTAAAAGCCTAAACTTTAAACCCAAAACCCAAAACCCTAAACCCTAAACCCTAAACCTTAAACCCTAAACCCTAAACCCAAAACCGTAAAACCCAAAACTCTAAACCCTAAACCCTAAAACCTAAATCCAACATACTAAACCCTAAACCCTAAACCTAAAAACCTAAATCCTAAACCTAAAACCTAAACCCTAAACCCTAACCAAAAACCCCAAATCTTAAATCCTAAACCCAAAACCCAAAACCTTAAATTACTAAACCCTAAACCCTAAAACCTAAACTCGAAAGCCTAAACCCCTAAACCGTAAACAATAGACCCTAAACCCTAAAATTTAAACCCGAGAACCTAAACACCTAAACCCAAAATACTAAACCCTAAAACCCAAACCCTAAACCCTAAACCCTAAAACCCAAACCCTAAACCCTAAACCCTAAAAACTAAACCCTAAACCCTAAACCCTAAGTCCTAAACCGTAAACCATAAACCCTAAGCCTCAAAACCCTAAACCATAAACGCCAAACCCTAAATAGAAAACCCTAGATCTAAAACCCAAAACCCTAAGTCCAAAATCCTAAACGCCAAACCCTAAACCCTAAACCCTAAACCCTAAATACTAAACCCTAAACCCTAATCCCTAAAACCAAGACCCCAAAAACCCTAAACGCTGTTCCCAAACCATAACCCCAAACCCAAAATCCTAAACCCTAAACCCTAAAACCTAAACCCGAAACCCTAAACCCTATAACCCTAAACCCTAAGCCCCACACCCTAAACACTAAACCCTAAACTCTAAACCCTAAGCCTTAAACCTTAAACCCTAAACCTTAAACCAAAAACCCTAAAGCAAAAACCCTAAACCCTAAACCGTAAATCAAAAACCTTAATCCCAATACCATATACCCAAAACCCTAAACCGAAAAACCTAAACCCTAAAACCTAAATCCAAAACCCTAAACCCTAAACCATAAACCCCAAACCCTAAACCCCAAACACGAAGCCCTAAACCCTAAACCCTAAAACACTAAAACCCTAAACCCTCAACCTTAAACCTTAAACCCTAATACCTAAACCCTAAACCCTAAACCCTAAACCCTAAACCCTAAACCCTAAACACTAAAACCCTAAACCCAAAACCCTAAACCAAAAACCTTAAACCCTAAACCCTAAACCCTAAACCCTAAACCCAAAACCCTAAAACCCTAAACCCTCTACCCTAAATCCAAAACCCTGAATTCAAGACCCTAAACCCTAAACCCTAAACCTAAAAACCTAAACCGTAAACCCTAAACCTAAAACCCTAAACCCTAAACCCTAATCCCTAAACCCTAGAACCTAAAAACGTTAAACCCTAAACCATAAGACCAAACCCTAACCCAAAACCCTGAACCCTAAACCCCAAAATCTAAACCGTAAACCCTCTAACCCTAAACCCCGAACCCTATGCCCTAAACCCCAAACCCTAAACCCTAACCCAAAAACCTAAACCTTAAACCCTAAACAGTAAACCCTAAACCCTAAACCCTAACACCAAACCCTATCCCCAAACTCTAAACCCTAAACCCAAAACCCTAAACATTAAACCCTAAAACCCTAAACCTTAAACCCTAAGCCCTAATCCCAAATCCTAAACCCTAAAACCTAAACCCTAAACGTTAAGCCCTAAACCTTAAACCCTAAACATTAAACACTAAACCCAAAAGCCAATACCTTAAACCCTAAACCCAAAATACTAAACCCTAAACCCTAAACACTAATCCCTAAACCCTAGACCCTAAAAGCCTAAACCTTAAACTTTAAACCCAAAATCCAAAACCCTAAACCCTAAACCCTAAACCCAAAAACCTAAACCCTAAACCCTAAACACTAAACCCTAAACTCTAAACACTAAACCCTAAAACCCTAAACCGAAAACCCTAAGCCCTAAATCCTACACCCTAAACCCTAAAACCCTAAACCTTAAACCCTAAACCCTAATTCCAAAACGCTAAACCCTATACCCTAAAAGCCCTAAAAGCCTAAACCTTAAACTTTAAACCCTAAGTCCAAAACCCTAAACCCTAAACCGTAAACCCAAAAACCTAAACCCTAAATCCTAAACTCTAAACCCTAAACTCTAAACACTAAACCCTAAAACCCTAAACCCAAAACCCTAAACCCTAAACCCTAAACCCTAAACCCTAAAACCCTAAACCTTAAACCCTAAACCCTAATTCCAAAACGCTAAACCCTAAACCCAAAAACCTAAACCACAAAACCTAAACCCAAAACCCAAAACCTTAAACCATAAACCCTAAACCCTAAACACTAAACACTAAACCCTAAACCCCAAACCCTCATCCCTAAACCCTAAACCCTAAATGCTAGACCCAAAACCCCAAATCCTATAACCCTAAACCCTAAATCCTAAACCTTAAACCCTGAATCCTAAACACAAAACCTTAATCCCTAAATCCTAAAGCCTAAAGGCTAAACCCTCAGCCCTAAACCTAACGCGTAAAACCTAAACCCGAAAACCTAATCATCTGAACCCTAAACCCTAAACACTAAACCATAAAATTTAAACCCTAAAACAAAAACACCTATATCCTAAACCCCAAACCCTAATGCCAAACCCTAAACCCTAAACCATAAATACTAAACACTAAAACCTAAACCCTAAACCCTAATCCCCAAACCCTAAACCCAAAACACAAAAAACCCAAACCCTAAAGCGTAAACCATAAATCAAAAACCCTAAACCCTAAACCCTAAAGCCTAAGTTCTAAACCCCAAACCCTAAACCCTAAAAACCCTAAACCCTAAACCCTAACCCCAAACCTAATCCCTAAACCCTAAACCCTAAACCCGGAACCCTAAACCATTAACCCTAAACCCGAAAACCCTAAACCCAAAATCGTAAACCCAAATTCCAAAACCCTATACCCTAAACCCTAAACCTTACACCCTAAACCATAAACCCTAAACCATAAACACAAAATCAAAAACCCTAAACCCCAAACCCTAAACCCAAAAATCTAAACCCTAAACCCTAAACCCTAAACTCTAAACCATAACCTCTAAACCCTAAACCCTAAAACCCTAAACACAAAACCGAAAACCCAAAACCCTATACCCTATACCCTAAAATCCGAAACCTTAAACCCTAAACCCTAATTCCAAAACCTTAAACCCTAAACCCTAAACCCAAAACCCTAAACCTATAAACCTAAACCCCAAAATCTAAACCCAAAATCCTAAACCCAAAACCCTAGACCATAAACCCTGAACCCTAAACACTAAACCCTAAACCCTAAACCCTAAAACCCTAAACCCTAAATGCAAAACCCTAAACCCTTTAACCCTAAACCCAAAACCCAAACCCCAAATCCTAAACGCTAAACCCTAAACCCTAAACACTAAACCCTAAACCATAAAATGCTAGACCCAAAACCCAAAATCCTAAACACTATACCCCAACCCCTAAATCCTAAAACCTAAACACTAAACCCTAAAACCAAAACCCTAAACTTTAAACCCTAAAACCTAAACACCTAAACCCTAAACCCCAAACCCTAACGCCAAAACCTAAACCCCAAACCCTAGCCCCAAACCCTAACGCCAAACCCTAAACCCCAAACCCAAAAACCTAAACCTGAAAAACTAAACCCCTAAACACTAAACCCCAAATCCTAAGCCCAAAAATTTAAACCCTAAAAGCTAGACACCTAAACACTAAAGCCTAAACAATAAAATTTAAACCCTAAAACCAAAACACCTAAACCCTAAATCCAAAACTGTAAAACCAAAACCCAAAACCCCAAACACTAACCAAAAACCCCAAATCCTAAATCCTAAACCCTAAACTTTAAATCCTAAATTACTATACCCTAAACCCTACAACCGAACCTCGAAATCCTAAACCCCAAAACCCTAAACACAAAACCCTAAACCCTAAAATTTAAACCCTAGAACCTAAACACTTAAACCCAAAACCTTAAACCCTAAACCCTAAAACCCAAACCCTAAACCCTAAACCCAAAACCCCAAACCCTAAACGCTAAACCCTAAACCCTAAACACTAAACCCTAAACCTTAAAATGCTTAACCCAAAACCCAAAATCCTAAACACTAAACCCCAACCCCTAAATCCTAAAACCTAAACACTAAACCCTAAAACAAAAACCCTAAACTTTAAACCCTAAAACCCAAACACCTAAACCCTAAACCCCAAACCCTAACCCCAAACCCTAACGCCAAACGCTAAACCCCAAACCCTAGCCCCAAACCCTAACGCCAAACCCTAAACCCCAAACCAAAAAACCTAAACCTGAAAAACTAAACCCCTAAACACTAAACCCAAAACCCTAAACCCTAAACCCTAAAATTTAAACCCTAAAAGCTAGACACCTAAACACTAAACCCTAAACACTAAAATTTAACCCTAAAATTAAAACGCCTAAACCCTAAATCCTAAACCGTAAAACCAAAATCCCAAACCCTAAACACTAAACCCTAAACCCTAAACACTAACAAAAAACCCCAATCCGAAATCCTAAACCCTAAACTTTAAATCCTAAATTACTAAACCCTAAACCCTACAACCGAACCTTGAAATCCTAAACCCCAAAACCCTAAACACTAAACCCTAAACCCTAAAATTTAAACCCTAGAACCTAAACACTTAAACCCAAAACACTAAACCCAAAACCCAAAACCCTAAACCCTAAAACCCAAACCCTAAACCCTAAACCCTAAAAACTAAACCCCAAACCCTAAACCGTAAGTCCTAAACCCCAAACCATAAACCCTAAACCCTATACCCTACACCCTAAAATTCGAAACCTTAAACCCTAAACCCTAATTCCAAAACCTTAAACCCGAAACCCTAAACCCTATAACCTTAAACCTTAAGCCCTACACCCTAAACCCTAAACCCTAAACCCTAAGCCTTAAACCTTAACCCTAAACCTTAAACCCAAAACCCTAAAGCAAAAACCCTAAACCATAAACCGTAAATCAAAAACCTTAAAACCCATACCATATACCCAAAACCCTAAACCGAAAAACCTAAACCCTAAAACCTAAATCCAAAACCCTAAACCCTAAACCCTAAACCACAAACCCCAAACCCTAAACCCCAAACTCGAAGCCCTAAACCCTAAACCCTAAAACCCTAAACCCTCAACCTTAAACATTAAACCCTAAACCCTAAACCCCAAACCCTAAACCCTAAACCCTAAACCCTAAACCCTAAACCCTAAACCCAAAAACCCTAAACCCAAAACCCTAAACCCAAAACCTTAAACCCTAAACCCTAAACCCTAAACCAAAAACCCAAAAACCCTAAACCTTAAACCCTAAACCCAAAACCCTGAATTCAAGACCCTAAACCCTAAACCCTAAACCTAAAAACCTAAACCCTAAACCCTAAACCCTAAACCTAAAACCCTAAACCCTAAAACATAAACCCTAAAACATAAACCCTAAACCCTAAACCCTAATCCCTAAACCCTAGACCCTAAAAACGTTAAACCCTAAACCATAACACCAAACCCTAACCCAAAACCCTGAACCCTAAACCCCAAAATCTAAACCGCAAACCCTATAACCCTAAACCCTAACCCTAAAACCTAAACCCTAAACCCTAAACACTAAACCCTAAACCTCAAACCCTAACACCAAACCCTATCCCCAAACTCTAAATCCTAAACCCAAAACCCAAAACCCTAAACATTAAACCCTAAAACCCTAAACCTTAAACCCTAAGCCCTAAATCTAAAGTCCTAAACCCTAAACGTTAAGCCCTAAACCATAAACCCTAAACATTAAACACTAAACCCAAAACCAAAAACTTTAAACCCTAAACCCTAATCCCTAAACCCTAGACCCTAAAAACACCAAACCCTAAAGCCTAAACCCTAACACCGAACCCAAACCGAAAACCCTCAACCCTAAACCCCAAACTCTAAACCCTAAACCCTATAACCCTAAACCCTAAACCCTATGCCCTAAACCCCAAACCCTAAACCCTAACCCCAAAACCTAAACCCTAAACCCTAAACACTAAACCCTAAACCCTAAACCCTAACACCAAACCCTATCCCCAAACTCTAAACCCTAAACCCAAAACCCAAAACCCTAAACATTAAACCCTAAAACCCAAACCCTAAACCCTAAACCCTAAAAACTAAACCCCAAACCCTAAACCGTAAGTCCTAAACCCCAAACCATAAACCCTAAACCCTAAACCCTAAACCCTAAACACTAAACCCTAAACCTTAACACCAAACCCTATCCCCAAACTCTAAACCCTAAACCCAAAACCCAAAACCCTAAACATTAAACCCTAAAACCCTAAACCTTAAACCCTAAGCCCTAAATCCCAAATCCTAAACCCTAAACGTTAAGCCCTAAACCATAAACCCTAAACATTAAACACTAAACCCAAAACCCAAAACTTTAAACCCTAAACCCAAAATACTAAACCCTAAACCCTAATCCCTAAACCCTAGACCCTAAAAACACCAAAACCTAAAGCCTAAACCCTAACACCGAACCCAAACCGAAAACCCTCAACCCTAAACCCCAAACTCTAAACCCTAAACCCTATAACCCTAAACCCTAAACCCTATGCCCTAAACCCCAAACCCTAAACCCTAAACCCAAAACGCAAAACCCTAATCCCTAAAACCTAAACACTAAACCCAAAAACCTAAACCCTAAGCCCTAAAACCCTAAACCCTAAACACTAAACCCAAAACCCAAAACCCTAAACCCTAGATCTAAAACCCTAAACCCTAAACCTAAACCCTAAACACTAAATAATTAGCCGTAAACCCAAACCTTGAACGCTAAACACTAAACCCTAACCCTAAACCCAAAATCCAAAACCCAAAACTTTAAACCGTAAACCCTAAACGCTAGACCCTAAAGGCACTAAAAGCTAGACACTAAACCCAACCCCAAACCGTAAACCTTAAACTCGAAATCCTAAACCCTATAACCCTAAACACTAAATCCTAAACCCTAAACCCTAAAACCCCAAACCATAAACCCTAAATCCTAAATATTAAACCCTAAACCCTAAATCCTAAACCAAAAACCCAAAACCCAAAACACTAAAATTTAAACCCTAAAACCAAAAAACCTAAACCATAAACCCTAAACCCTAACCCAAAACCCTAACGTTGAACCCGAAAACCTAACCCCAAACCGTAACCCCAAACCCTAAACTTTAAACCGAAAACCCAAAACGCTAAAACCTAAGCCCTAAGCCCTAAACCCGAAACCGTAAACCTTAAACACCAAACTGAAAACCCAAAACCCTAAACCCCAAACATTAAACCCAAAACCCCAACCCCTTAAACCCCAAACCCAAGACCGGAAAAACCCTAAACCCTAAACCCTAAACCCTAAATACAAAACCCTAAGCCACAGACCCTAAAAACCCTAAACCCTAAACCCCAAACCCTAACCCCACACCGTAACCCCATACCCTAAACCCTAAGCCCTAAGGACTAAACCCCAAACCCAAACCTTAAGCCCTAAACCCTAAACCCTAAACCTTAAAGACTAAACCCTAAACTCTAACCCTTAAACCCTAAACCCTAGTCCCTAAAAGCCCTACCCCAAACCCTAAACCTTAGATCCCAAAACCAAAACGCTAAAACCAAAACCCTAAACCGTGAACCCTAAAACCGTAAACACTAAACCCTCAACCCAAAACCCAAAACCCAAAACCTTAAACCCTAACACCAAATGCTAACCCTAAACCCGGAATACTAATCGTTAAAACCAAAACCCAAAAAGCTAAGCCCCCAATCCCAAACACTAAACCTTAAACCCTAAACAAAAAACCCAAAACCCTTAACCCTAAACCCTAACCCTAAACCCTTATCCCTAAACCAAAAACACTAAACCTTAAACCCCAAACCCTAAACCCTAAATCCTAAACCATAAACCCTAAAAGCCTAAACTTTAAACCCTAAACCCAAAACCTTAAACCCAAAACCCTAAACCTTAAACCCAAAACCCTAAAACCCTAAATTCTAAACCCTAAACCCTAAACCCTAAACCCTAAAACCTAAATCCAACACACCAAACCCTAAACCCTAAACCCTAAACCTAAAAACCTAAATGCTCAACCTAAAACCTAAACCCTAAACCCTAACCAAAAACCCCAAATCCTAAATCCTAAACCCAAAACCCAAAACCTTAAATTACTAAACCCTAAACCCTAAAACCTACACTCGAAATCCTAAACCCCTAAACCCTAAACTATAAACCCTAAACCCTAAAATTTAAACGCTAGAACCTAAACACCTAAACCCAAAATACAAAATCCTCCACCCTAAAACCTAAACCCTTAAACCCAAACCCTAAACCCTAAACCCTAAAAACTAGACCCTAAACCCTAAACCCTAAGTCCAAAACCGTAAACCATAAACCCTAAACCCTAAGCCCTAAAACCCTAAACCCTAAACGCCAAACCCTAAATAGAAAACCCTAGATCTAAAACCCAAAACCCTAAGACTAAAATCCTAAACGCCAAACCCTAAACCCTAAACACTAAACCCTAAATACTAAACCCTAAACCCTAATCCCTAAAATTGAGACCCCAAAAACCCTAAACGCTGTTCCCAAACCGTAACCCCAAACCCTAAATCCTAAACCCTAAACCCAAAAACCTAAACCCGAAACCCTAAACCCTATAACCATAAACCCTAAGCCCTACACCCACAACCCACAACCCTAAACCCTAAGCCTTAAACCTTAAACCCTAAACCTTGAACCCAAAACCCTAAAGTAAAAACCCTAAATCCTAAACCGCAAATCAAAAACCTTAAACCCTATACAATATACCCAAAACCCTAAACTGAAAAACGTAAACCCTAAAACCTAAATCCAAAACGCTGACCCTAAACCCTAAACCATAAACCCCAAACCCTAAACCCTAAACCCGAAGCCCTAAACCCTAAACCCTAAAACCCTGAAACCCTAAACCCTCAACCCTAAACTTTAAACCCTGACCCCTAAACCCCAAACCCTAAACCCTAAACCCTAAACCCTAAAGCCTAAACCCTAAACCCTCGACCCTAAACCAAGAAACCCTAAACGCAAAACCCTAAACCCAAAACCCTAAACCCAAAACCTTAAACCCTAAACCCTAAACCCAAAACCCTAAAACCCTAAACCCAAAATCCTGAATTCAAGACCCTAAACCCTAAACCCTAAACCTAAAAACCTAAACCCTAAACCCTAAACCCTAAAACAAAAACCCTAATCCCTCAACCCTAGACCCTAAAAACGTTAAACCCTAAACCATAACGCCAAACCCTAACCCAGAACCCTGAACCCTAAACCCCAAAATCTAAACCGTAAACCCTATAACCCTAAACCCCAAACCCTATGCCCTAAACCCCAAACCCTAAACCCTAACCCCAAAACCACCTAAACACTAAACCCTAAACCCTAAACTCTAACACCAAAACCTATCCACAAACTCTAAACCCTAAACCCAAAACCCTCAACATTAAACCCTAAAACCCTAAACCTTAAACCCTAAGCCCTAAATCCCAAATCCTAAACCCTAAACGTTAAGCCCTAAACGTTAAAACCTAAACCTTAAACACTAAACCCAAAACCCAAAACCTTAAACCCTAAACCCACAATACTAAACCCTAAACCCTAATCCCTAAACCCTAGACCCTAAAAACATCAAACCCTAAACCCTAACCCTTAACATCGAACCCAAACCGAAAACCCTAAACCCTAAACCCCAAACTCTAAACCCTAAACCCTATAACCCTAAACCCTAATCACTAAATGCTAAACCATAAACCCTATGCCCTATACCCCAAACCCTAAACCCTAAACCCAAAACCCAAAACCCTATTCCCTAAAACCTAAACACTAAACCCAAAAACCTAAACCATAAGCCCTAAAACCCTAAACCCTAAACACTAAACCCAAAACCCTAAACCCTCGAACTAAAACCCTAAACCCTAAACCTAAACCCTAAACCCTAAACCCGAAACACTAAATAATTAGCCCTAAACCCAAACCCTGAACGCTAAACACTAAACGCTAACCCTAAACCCAAAACCTAAAACCCAAAACCTTAAACCGTAAACCCTAAACGCTAGACCCTAAAGGCACTAAAAGTTGGACACTAAACCCAACTCGGAATCCTAAACCCTATAACCCTAAACAGTAAATCCTAAACCCTAAACCCTAAAACCCCAAACCCTAAACCCTAAATCCTAAACCCAAAACCCAAAACACTAAAATTTAAACCCTAAAACCAAAAAACCTAAACCATAAACCCTAAACCCTAACCCCAAAACCTAACGTCAAACCCTAAAACCTAACCCCAAACCCTAAACCCTAAACCCAAAACCCAAAATGCTAAAACCTAAGCCCTAAGCCCTAAACCTGAAACGGTAAACCTTGAACACCAAACCCAAAACCCTAAACCCTAAACCCTAAAGACTAAACCCAAAACCCCAACCCCTTAAACCCCAAACCCAAGACCCGAAAAACCCTAAACCCTAAACCCTAAACCCTAAATACAAAACCCTAAGCCATAGACCCTAAAAACCCTAAACCCTAAACCCCAAACTCTAACCCCATACCATAACCCTAAACCCTAAACCCTAAGCCCTAAGGACTAAACCCCAAACCCTAAACCTTAAACCCTAAACCCTAAACCCTAAAGACTAAACCCTAAACTGTAACCCTTAAAGCCTAAACCCTAGTCCCTAAAAACCCTAAACCCTAAACTGAAACCCTAACGCCAAATGCTAAGCCCAAACCCGAAAGACTAAATGCTAAACCTTAAACCCTAAACGCTAAGCCCTAAACCCCAAACCCTAAACCTTAGACCCCAAAACCAAAACCCTAAAACAAAAACCCTAAATCGTAAACCCTAAAACCGTAAACACTAAACCCTCAACCCAAAACCCAAAACCCTAAACCTTAAACCCTAACACCAAATGCTAAATCCACACCCAGAATACTAAACCTTAAAACCAAAACCCAAAACGCTAACCCCCAATCCCAAACCCTAAACCTTAAACCCTAAACCAAAAACCCAAAACCCTTAACACTAAACCCTAACCCCTAAACCCTCATCCCTAAACCCCAAACCCTAAACCCTAAACCCTAAATCCAAAACCATAAACCCTAAAAGCCTAAACTTTAAACCCTAAACCCAAAACCCTAAACCCTAAACCCTAAACCTTAAACCCTAAACCCTAAACCCAAAACCGTAAAACCCAAAACTCTAAACCCTAAACCTTAAACCCTAAACCCTAAAACCTAAATCCAACACACTAAACCCTAAACCCTAAACCTAAAAACCTAAATCCTAAACCTAAAACCTAAACCCTAAACCCTAACCAAAAACCCCAAATCTTAAATCCTAAACCCAAAACCCAAAACCTTAAATTACTAAACCCTAAACCCTAAAACTTAAACTCGAAATCCTAAACCCTAAACCCTAAACAATAAACCCTAAACCCTAAAATTTAAACCCTAGAACCTAAACACTTAAACCCAAAATACTAAACCCTAAAACTCAAACCCTAAACCCTAAACCCTAAAACCCAAACCCTAACCCTAAACCCTAAAAACTAAACCCTAAACCCTAAACCCTAAGTCCTAAACCGTAAACCATAAACCCTAAACCCTAAGCCCTAAAACCCTAAACCATAAACCCCAAACCCTAAATAGAAAACCCTAGATTTAAAACCCAAAACCCTAAGCCCAAAATCCTAAATGCCAAACCCTAAAACCTAAACCCTAAACCCTAAATACTAAACCCTAAACCCTAATCCCTAAAACCAAGACCCCAAAAACCATAAACGCTGTTCCCAAACCATAACCCCAAACCCAAAATCCTAAACCCTAAACCCTAAAACCTAAACCCGAAACCCTAAACCCTATAACCCTAAACCCTAAGCCCCACACCCTAAACACCAAACCCTAAACCCTAAACCCTAAGCCTTAAACCTTAAACCCTAAACCTTAAACCCAAAACCCTAAAGCAAAAACCCTAAACCCTAAACGTAAATCAAAAACCTTAAACCCAATACCATATACCCAAAACCCTAAACCGAAAAACCTAAACCCTAAAACCTAAATCCAAAACCCTAAACCCTAAACCCTAAACCATAAACCATAAACCCCAAACCCTAAACCCCAAACACGAAGCCCTAAACCCTAAACCCTAAAACACTAAAACCCTAAACCCTCAACCCCAAACCGTAAACCCTAATACCTAAACCCCAAACCCTAAACCCTAAACCCTAAACCCTCGACCCTAAACCCTAAACCCAAAACACTAAAACCCTAAACCCAAAACCCTAAACCCAAAACCTTAAACCCTAAACCCTAAACCCTAAACCCTAAACCCAAAACCCTAAAACCCCAAACCGTAAACCCTAAACCTAAAAACCTAAACCCTAAACCCTAAAACCCTAAACCCTAAACCCTAAACCCTAATCCCTAAACCCTAGACCCTAAAAACGTTAAACCCTAAACCATAACACCAAACCCTAACCTAAAACCCTGAACCCTAAACCCCAAAATCTAAACCGTAAACCCTCTAACCCTAAACCCCGAACCCTATGCCCTAAACGCCAAACCCTAAACCCTAACCCAAAAACCTAAACCCTAAACCCTAAATAGTAAACCCTAAACCCTAAACCCTAACACCAAACCCTATCCCCAAACTCTAAACCCTAAACCCAAAACCCAAAACCCTAAACATTAAACCCTAAAACCCTAAACCTTAAACCCTAAGCCCTAATCCCAAATCCTAAACCCTAAAACCTAAACCCTAAACGTTAAGCCATAAACCTTAAACCCTAAACATTAAACACTAAACCCAAAACCCAATACCTTAAACCCTAAACCCAAAATACTAAACCCTAAACCCTAAACCCTAATCCCTAAACCCTAGACCCTAAAAACACCAAACCCTAAACCCTAAACCCTAACACTGAACCCAAACCAAAAACCCTGAATCATAAACCCCAAACTCTAAACCCTAAACCCTATAACCCTAAACCCTAAACCCAAAACCCAAAACCCTAATCCCTAAAACCAAAACATTAAACCCAAAAACCTAAACCATAAGCCCTAAAACCCAAAACCCAAAACACTAAACCCAAAACCCTAAATCTTAAACCCTAACCCTAAACCCAAATCCCTAAACCCTAAAGCCCTACACCTTAAACCCAAAACCCTAAATCCAAAGCACTAAATCCTAAACCCTAAACCCTAAGCCTTAAACCTCAAACCCTAATCCTTAAACCCTAAACCATAACCGTAAACCCTAAACTCTAAACCTTAAACCTGAAACCTTAACCCTAATCCCTAACCCCAAACACTAACCCCAAATCATAAAACCAAACCCTAAACCCTGTAGCCCAAAACCACAAACCCTAAACCCCAAACACTAAGCCCAAAACCCTAAAAAAAAAATCTTAAACCCTAAACACAAAACCATAAACCATGAACCTTAAACCCCAAGCACTAAACACTAAACTTGAAACCCTAAACCGTAAACCCTAAATCCAACCTTAAACACAAAACCCTAAACCATAAAACCTAAACCCTAAAATCTAAACACCTAAACCCTAAACCCTAAACCCTAAACCATTTACCTTAAACCCTAAACCCAGAGCCTCAAACCCTAAACCCTAAACCCAAAATCTTAAACCCTAAACCCTAAATACTAAACCCTAAACATGAATCCCTAAACCGTAGACCATAAAAACCATAAACCCCAACCCTAAACCCTAACCCCAAACCCTGAACCTAAAACCCGAAACCTTAAACAATATACCCGAAACTCAAAACCCAAAATCCTATAACCCTAAACCCTAAATGCTAAACCGTAAACCCTAAGCCTTAAACCCCAAACCCTAAACCATAAACCCTAAACCCAAAACCCTAAACCATAAACCCTAAACCCTAAACCCCAAACGCTAAACACTAAACCCTAAACCCTAAAATCCAAAACCCTAAACCCTAAAGCGTAAACCCGAAACCCTAAACCCTAAACAAACCCTAAAACCCTAAACCCTAAACACTAAACCCCAAATCCCAAACGCTAAACCCTGAACCCTAACACATAACCCTAAGTTCAAAAACCAAAACCCTAAAACCTAAACCCTAAACCCTAAACCCTAAATTGTAAACACTAAACCCTAAACCCTAAGCCTTAAACCCTAAACCCTAAACCTTAAACCCAAAACCCTAAAGCAAAAACCCTAAACCCTAAACCGTAAATCAAAAACCTTAAACCCTATACCATAGACCCAAAACCCTAAACCGAAAAACGTAAACCCTAAAACCTAAACCCAAAACCCTAAAAAATAAAAAAACCCTAAACCCTAAACCATAAAAAACCCCACCCCAACACCCCAAACCCGAAGGCCCTAAAAACCCCCTAAACCCCTAAAACCGTGACTAAACCCTAAAACCTAAAAACACTAAAACAAAACCCTAAAAGCCTAAATCCCGAAAAAAAAAAAGGAAAAGCCCAAATCCCTAAACCCCTAAAACCCTAAAACACCCTAAAAACGCCTAACCCGAAAACCTAAAACCCTCGAACCCTAAACCCTAACAACCCGGAGAGTAGAACCCTAAGAACCTAAAACCCCTAAAACCCTAAACCCTAAAAACCCTACATAAACCTTAAACCCTAAAAACCCTAACCCTAAACTCCAAAATCCTAAAAACCCTAAAACCCCTCAACCATAAAACCCAAAACCCTTAAATTCAAGACCCTAAAAACCTAAACCCTATAACTAAAACCTAAAAAACCCTAAACCCTAAACCCGAAAACCTAAAACCCCTAAACCCTAAACCCAAAAACCATAAAAACCCTAAAAACCTAAACCCTAATCCCCGAACCCTAGAACCCCCCCTAAAAAAACGTTTAAAACCCTAAACCATAACACAAACCCTAAACCAAAAACCCTGAACCCTAAACCCTAAAAAATCTAAAACCGTACACCCTCCCTAACCCCTAAAAAAAACCCCCAATAACCCTTATTTATGCCCCTAAAGCCCGCAACCGAACTAAAACCCGAACCCAAAAACCTAAACCTTAAACCCTAAACCCTAAACACTAAAAACACTAACCCTAAACCCCTAACCCCGAAACCCGAAATCATTCCCAAACGCTAAAAAACCCTAAAACCCAAAACCATAAACATTAAAACCCCTAAAACCTAAAACCCTAAACCTGAAAAAAAGAACTTTAAAACCCTAAGCCCTAAATCCCAAAATCCTCAACCCTAAAAACCCTAAACCCTAAAAAACGTTAAGAAGCCCTAAACCTTAAACCCTAAACATTAACACTAAACCCAAAACCCAATACCTTAAACCCTAAACCCAAAATACTAAACCCTAAACCCTAATCCCTAAACACTAGACCCTAAAAACACCAAACCCTAAACCCTAAACCCTAACACTGAACCCAAACCGAAAACCCTAAACCCTAAACCCCAAACTCTAAACCCTAAACCCTATAACCCTAAACACTAAACCCTAAACCCTAATCCCTATGCCCTAAACCCCAAACCCTAAACGCTAAACCCAAAACCCAAAACCCTAATCCCTAAAACCTAAACACTAAACCCAAAAACCTAAACCATAAGCCCTAAAATCCAAAACCCTAAACACTAAACCCAAAACCCTAAATCTTAAACCCTAAGCCTAAACCCAAATCCCTAAACCCTAAAGCCCTAAACCTTAAACGAACCAAACCCCCCCCAAAAATCCAAACCAAAGCGCTAAAATAAAAAAAAAAACCTAAAAACACCCTAAACCCTACAACACCTAAACCTCAAAAACCCCTAATCCTTAAACCCTAAACCATAACCGTAAAACCCTAAACTTCCTAAAACCCTTAAATAAACCTGAAACTTAACCCCCAAACACTTAACCCCAAATCCTAAAACCAAACCCTAAACCCTATAGCCCAAAACCGCAAACCCTAAACCCCAAACACTAAGCCCAAAACCCTAAAAAAAAAAATCTTAAAACCTAAACCGTGAACCTTAAACCCCAAGCACTAAACACTAAACCTGAAACCCTAAACCGTAAACCCTAAATCCAACCTTAAACACAAAACCCTAAACAATAAAACCTAAACCCCTAAAATCTAAAAAAACACCTTAAAACCCTAAACCCCTTAAAAACATTTTTAACCTTAAAAACCCTAAACGCCAGAGCCTCAAACCCTAAAAAACCCCTTAAAAAACACAAAATCTTAACCCTAATAAACCCTAAATAACTAAACCTAAAAACATGAAATCCCTAAAACCCGTAGACCATAAAAAAAAACCATA
>NC_080417.1:70471573-70472761 GCF_029873635.1 Malania oleifera | reverse complement strand
CAATGGATATGTCTATTTTTTACCGAATGACTCTCGCATGGATATCGCGTCTCTTGCATCGATGACAATCCGCAAAATTTTAATACTTGTGTTGAATTATAATCCTCGTGAATCATCGAGGTCTTTGGAACGCATGTTGCACGCCGAGCCATTAGCTAAGGGTCGTCTGCTGGGTCTCACAGATCCGTCACATTCAAAACCTTTTGCCCAAAAACATTGTTGGGGGTGGGATCATGTGGGTGTATTTTGCCGTTCCTCGTCCGTGCACTTAGTTTGTGGGACAGGTTTGGTTGAAAATATAAGGTCTGAGGCACACAAAGGGATTGGTGGCTATGTTTAGACCCTTTCAATGGTCAATTCTCTCATTGTCTTTGACTACGATTTAGGTATGCCACTCGATTTTCCCTTTTAGTATTTTTCTTAAGAGATAATCTCTATCGCGAACCCTAAGTCAGGCAAGGGCTAGACCCACTGAGTTGAAGCAATCACACAAGTGAAGGAAAAGTACCGTAAAAGGAGTCCTTTAGTGACTACTGGAAAGTGCACTGCGAAAGCCAGCTTAAGAATTGACCACATTCTGTTCGCATTAAGTCTGTAGCACGTCCTCAGCAAAGTAACTGGGGCCCAAGTCCCCTAGAAGGGGGCACTGAAGGGGGAGAGCCCCATCAATATGCTCGGACCCTAATTGCATTACAAAGCGCTATCGGCCAGTCGGGTGTTTTGGGAAGCCAGCCCTAATTGGGTGTAGACGTCAATCCAAGCTAAATATTGTCTAGAGACCGGATAGCAAACAAGTATCCATACGCGAGTGAAATATGAAGGTACTTTGAAAAAGAGCGTCAAAGGGTGCTGAAATGATCTGGAGGGAAGTGGAAGGGTCGACGATGCATTCCCCCTTTTTTCGGTTAGATGTGGAATAGTGATAGCTTGTCCACCGATCCTCTAGATGTGGACCACAATGCAATTGTGGCAGCGTCTTAAGCCCACTATTGACATGCGTGTGGAGATGTCGGTGCAACGATGTGGTCGGGTGTGCGTCACTGTTATGAGCATGCTTATCTGCATCTTGCATGCTCTGAGAATCGGCCTCAGCGCCTTCATTTCGACCGCGTGCTTGGAACAAGACGAACTAAGTCGCAGTCTGACTTGTGCGAGTCAACGAAGTGAGTAAACTCATAAGGCATAAGG
>NC_080417.1:70449073-70466573 GCF_029873635.1 Malania oleifera | reverse complement strand
TGACATAGCATGACATGTCAGGAAACAACATGACATGACACAACATGGAATGACATGACATGACATGACACGACATGACATGTCATGACACGACACGACACAACACTATACGACACAACATAGTGCATGGCCTAGTGTGTGTATGGCTAATACATGACACAACACGACACGACACGACACAACACGATATGGTATGACACGACATAACATGACATGACATGTCGTGACACAATATGACACAACATGGCATGACGCGACATGACCTAGTGCATGGTTAGTTGTCACGGGCTAAGCTTGTTCAGGGCATTATGCTTGCCTATGACCGCTTATCTCGTGTGTTTGGGATGGGTTTCCATCATGTAAATACTAGTGTAGGGTTATTTTCTAGTATTTCTTTCATTGTAAGCCAAATAAGGCAGTATGACTCCTCGGTCACTTTGATGTTTCCTAGTGCTAGAGTGAGAATGGCTTAGAAAGCTCTTTAGGGGAGGGTGAGTGTTCATCAATCATTGTAAAACTCACTAGCAATTGTCAACGTGCTTAGCCTACTTGCCTCCCTCGCTAAGTACAACATGTCAACGGAGGATTTGAATGAATTACGTTTGCTTCAATATTTACTACTTGGTTGCCACAGCTTTCATGAATTGATTATAATTTCCACTGCTATCTGATTGAATGTTAATGAAAGTGCTTCGTGGATGAATGTTGGTAAACAAAAGGCTGGCTAGTTAAGCAAGAGTGCTTTAACTAGCGCCGCACGGCCCTTCACAACGGTGTGAAAAAGGCGCACCGTGACATTAGTGCATGACATAGTGTGTGTCATGGCCTAGTGTGTGCGGCTACTACATGGCATAACTTAATATATGGCCTAGTGAGTGTGTGTCACTAATACATGAAATGACACGGCATGACAAGACACAACACGACATGACATGGCACAACATGACTTGACCTAGTGCATGACATGACCTAGTGCATGACATATTGTGTGTGGCTACTACATGTCATGGCTTAGTGCATGGCCTAGTGTGTGTGGCTACTACATGGCATAGCTTAATGCATGGCCTCGTGCATGGCCTAGTGTGTGTGGCTAATACATGACACAACATGTCATGACACAACATGGCAAGACAATATGTGGCATGGCATGACATAATCGGTGTGTGGGGCCATTGGGTAGCATCATGGGGATAAGCAATGATCACATATGAAGTATACCTTTGATCATTTTTCTTAAACAATACCCTTGGAAGGAAGCCATGATGCACCCTCCTTGAAGGCCCAACCACAGAAAAAAATCGAACCAACCCACGCGCCCTACACTGCTATCTTCCACGGCATGTTTCTAGCCTTACCAAAGTGTAAAACCCAAAATCCAAGTATCCATAGCCTCCAAATGGAATGCTCTACCTCCCCACAAATTTTCATAATTTACTGAATTTATTTGCTATTTTACCTGAATTTTCCCTTTTTGTAGTTCAAAAATTAATAATAACTACACCGTAGCTCAGAAAATTTAGAAAATTTTTTTTTGTAACAGCATTTGTTATGCACTTCCCATAATAGAAAACATGTCCCCAATATTTTTCTCTCCCTTCATAAAATTGAACCAAACCACGTGACATGCAAACAAACTTGATCAGAATTTTTCTTATTTTATTGGATTGAAAAACCAAAAAAAAGTTACATACAATCTCTAAATGTGTGCCTCTACCTGTCCAAAAATTTTCATAATTTTCTGAATTTAATTTCTATTTGTTTTGAATTTTACATATTTTTAATTCAAAAATTAATAATAATTATACTAGAGCCCGAAAAATTCCGAATTTTTTTTTGTGGTAACCTTTGTTATGTCCTTCCTATAATGGAAACAATCTCCCAAAAATATTGACAATTTCATAAATAAACCCCAGTATGACTCCTCAAATAAGTTGATGTTTCCTTGTATTAGACCCAAAATCGCGTATAAAGCTCTTTAGGGGGGGTGGGAGGCGCTCAAGCACCTGTAAACGGTGGGCTGGCCACATAGCCCTTTGTTGACTTGCTCTGGGCATCATTGACACTCATTTTGTCATTGTTGGGTCAAGCGATTAACCAAATGCTTATCGTTGACAACCATTTGTGGCCATGTGCTAATGTGTAGTGGGAATTGTTAACATTCGGATTTGTCATCGTTGGGCCATGCGATTAACCAAATTCTTATCCTTGACACAACCATTCATGGATATGTGGGAATGTGTAATTGGCATTGTTGACATTCAGATTTGTCATCGTTGGGCCATGCGGTTAACCAAATGCTTATCGTTGACACAACCATTCGTGGCCATGCCCAGATGTGTAGTGGAAATTGTTGACATTTGGATTTGTCATCATTGGGACATGTGGTTAACCAAATGCTTATCATTGACACAACCATTCTTGGCCATGCGCAGATGTGTAGTGGGAATTTTTGATATTCAAATTTATCATCATTGGGCCATGCGGTTAACCAAATGTGTATCATTGACACAACCATTCGTGGCCATGCGCAAATGTGTAACGGACATTGTTGACATTCAGATTTATCATCGTTGGACTATGCGGTTAAGCAAATGATTACCGTTGACACAACCATTCATGGCCATGCGCGGATGTGTGGTGGGTGTTGTTGACATTCAGATTTATCATCATTGGTCTATGTGATTGACCAAATGTTTACTTGATGACACTTAATGATGCATAACCATGTGGCTAACGAAATGCTTTCTTGATGACCCTTAACCATGTATGGCCATGTGCAGGTGTGCTGTTGGCATTGTTGATATTCGGGTTTGTCATTGTTGGGCAATGTGGTTAACTAAATAGGAGATGTGGCCATGCCTATGTCTTCATGGTGTTGCCTAGATGATGTGCCTTGATAAGGAGCAATATGTGCATGGTAGCCCTATGTCAAGTCATTTGGATGCTTTTATATGCATGGTAGCACCATGCCAAGTCGTTTTGATGCATGGTAGCCCCATGAAAATTTGGTTGGATGCTTTTATGTGCCCCATGCCAACTTGGATGGATGCTTCTTGATATGTCCATTTTCCACATTCACAAAGAAAAATCATTGTCTTTATTTATTTTCTTAGCCCAACTATACCCATTGATTGCATGTTTATGTAATTATGCTATTACATTCTGGTTATGATGGTCATTGATGCCTATATTTTATCATTGGGTGTTGATTTGCTTGTGTTTAAGCCAAAGTGATAGCCAAGTTACATAAATATGCCATTGCATATATCCCTTTTTTATGATAGGCCTACTTATTGATGTTACCTCTTCATATATTCATTTATCCATTTTATTTGTAATCCCTACCACACCTTGTTGAGTGCATGCATGTGCAATTATGCTATTGCACTAGGCTTACGATGGCCATCAATGCCTATATATTGTCACTGGGCGTTGATTTGCATGTTTTTAAGCCAAAGCAATGGTGGATTTGCACTTGTATGCCATTCAATATCAATTTTATTGATCAAAATGATTACAAAAACTTTCATGTTTTTTTTCCTGTTTCTTTTGTTAGCTTTACTTGTTAAGTGCATTGTTTATGCAATTATGCTATTGCACCAAGCTTACGATGGCCATCAATGCTTATATCTTGACAATAAGTGTTGATTTTCCTGTGTTTGAGCTAAAGTAATAATAGGTTTGCATTTATATGTCATTAAATATCTTTATTTTCTTCGTAGTCCTACTCATTGATGTACCTTTCATTTGTTGGTTTCCTTGTTTTCTTTGTTAGCCCTTTACCAATCCTATTACATCGAACTTATAATGGCCATCAATGCTTATATCTTGTTACTGGGTATTGATTTCCTTTGATATCTCTCTACCACACAAATTTAGTGGATGTTTATACAATTGTGCTATTTTATTTGTTTTATGATAGTCATTGATGCCTATGTTGTTGACATTGGATGTTGATTGCTTTCATTTAAAGCTAATATAATATCTTATTTGTGTTTACATGCATTCCCTATACTTTGCGCAAGGCTTTTTGCCTAGTGAATTACATTGCATTTTGTTGGGTTTGTGGTCAAGTGTACGCGATGATGTGTGAGTGGCCATTGGTTTGTGTGGGTTTGCTGGCTATTTGCTTATGCTGAGAACTATACTCATGCATTCCTTTTCGTTGTTGCTTCAAGTGAATTGTTTCCTTGGGCAAAGTATTGATTCCTGTGTTGCCTACCTAAGTTGAAAGAATTATCGATTGATGTCTCTATTTTTGCCACATGCCTCTTTTCTGGGTGTATGGTGAACCTAGAAGCAACCCCTACTATCCATGCATTTGCTTCACTTGTGTGTCTTATGGTCATGGTTTCTTCAAGTTAAATTGCTCGTGCTCTCGGATACAGAACCTTGTGCGAGGATGGGGTTTACACTCCAATATGCCCTTAACCAAGTGTTTATCACTCAATGTAATATATGACGATGACACTTGCTTTGATTGCCTTTTAGGCTCATACGGTGTCGGTGTCAACAAGGAATGCTACCTGGTTGATCCTGCTAGTAGTCATATGCTTGTCTCAAAGATTAAGCCATGCATGTTTAAGTATGAAATAATTCAGACTGTGAAACTGCGAATGGCTCATTAAATTAGTTATAGTTTGTTTGGTGGTATTTGCTACTCGGATAATCGTAGTAATTCTAGAGCTAATACGTGCAACAAACCCCAACTTCTAGAAGGGATGCATTTATTAGATAAAAGGTCGATGCAGGCTTTGCCCGTTGCTCTGATGATTCATGATAACTCGACGGATTGCACGGCCTTAGTGCCGGCGACGCATCATTCAAATATTTGCCCTATCAACTTTCGATAGTAGGATAGTGGCCTACCATGGTGGTGACGGGTAACAGAGAATTAGGGTTCGATTCCAGAGAGGGAGCCAAAGAAATGGCTTCCGCCTCCAAGGAAGGCAGTAGGTGCGCAAATTACCCAATCTTAACACGGGGAGGTAGTGACAATAAATAACAATATCGGGCTCTGTGAGTCTCGTAATTGGAATTAGTACAATCTAAATCCCTTAACGAGGATCCATTAGAGGGCAAGTCCAGTGTGAGCAGTCGCGGTAATTTCAGCTCCAATATCGTATATTTAAGTTGTTGCAGTTAAAAAGCTCGTAGTTAGGGTTGGGTTGACTGGTCTGCCTTTTGGTGTGTACCGGTCATCCCGTCCCTTCAATCGGCGATGCGCTCCTGGCCTTAATTAGCTGGGCCGTGCCTCCGATGTTGTTACTTTGAAGAAATTAGAGTGCTCAAAGCAAGCCTACGCTCTGGATACATTAGCATGGGATAACATCATTGGATTTCGGTCCTATTCTGTTGGCCTTCGGGATCGGAGTAATGATTAACAGGGACAATCCGGGGCATTTGTATTTCATAGTCAGAGGTGAAATTCTTGGATTTATAAAAGACGAATAACTGCGAGAGAATTTGCCAAGGATGTTTTCATTAATCAAGAAAGAAAGTTAGGGGCTCTAAGATGATCAGATACCGTCCTAGTCTCAACCATAAACGATGCCGACCAGGGATCAGTGGATGTTGTTTATTGGACTCTGCTAGAACCTTATGAGAAATCAAAGTTTTTGGATTCTGTGGGGAGTATGGTCACAAGGCTGAAACTTAAAGAAATTGACGAAAGGGCACCACCAGGAGTGGAGCCTACGGCTTAATTTGACTCAACACGGGGAAACTTACCAGGTCCAGACATAATAAGGATTGATAGATTGAGAGCTTTTTCTTTTTCAATCATAAAGGGTAAAACTTATATTGACCAAAATGGATATGTACAGCATTCACTAGGCATACCCAGTCAAAGGGAAACTAAAGAACCCCATCCAAAATTACATCATAGCCATCCAAGACTAGGAACTACAATCAAAATTACAACAAAATTGCATCATATTACTCCAAATCTTAGGACAAGCTCAAGCTAAGTAAATTACATAAATAAACTTAAAAAACTATCATACTGCAGCCTCATAGACAACTTTTCCTTCAACCTTTTCATGATTTTGAAGTGCCAAGTGAACTATACAATTGTTGCTAGGCACATTCTTCTCCCCCCAAATTGTATCCCAGTTCAGTTATCATCTTGGATTTGGGTGGAGGGCTAACCCTCCCTTCCTTTCTTGTTTTAAATAGACCATCCTCCCTTTGTTCCTGCTTTTCACTTGGGTAAATCCATCATTTGCATCTGATATGTTCTGGTTGTAGGTAGTTTTTCCTTTCACTTTTGTTAGTGCTGGTTGTGCACCTCCGTATTGCTCATTATTTCCTCTTTGATCACCTCCCAAGTTCCTTTCAATCGATTCTCCATCATTTCCTATGGATCTTAGGACAGTCCTACTTTCAGCCGGGATATCACTCACTATTTTGGCCTTATTTTCTTCTCCCTGGTTAGCAACATGTACTTGAGCATTTCCTGCCACCATAGGGACCCTTCCTTTTTCACTCTTACTTGTTATTTGGTCTTCAGATGTAGAGCCATTTTCAACTCGGGGGCTCCATAGGACACTCTACAACAACTGCTACTTGTTCCAACCCATGGCCATTAACACCTTTAGCAGTTACAGTGGCTGAATCCATAGCATTTGAGATCCCATTTTCCTTCCTTGCATTAGCACCCATGTTATGTCTCCTTCCTTTGGGAATATATTGAACGTGGGGGCATTGGCTTTCATTATGACCAAACACTTTGCATTTTTTGCAATATCTAGGGACATTTTCATAGAATACCTCCTGATCAATAATGATATTTCCAAGGAGCCTCACTTGAATGTTATGTTTGAGCTGTTTTGCAATATCCACCTCTACCAGAACTCTAGCAAAGGATAACCGGTCTCGATCAGTAGTCAACTTATCTGTTAGAAGTGGAAAACCAATGTCCGAACAAATTCTTCCAATAGCTGCAGGAGTCTATAGTTCCATTAGAAGAGCTCTAAGTTGAATCCAAACTGGAATAGTTGTTCTTTGCTTATGGTCAAATTGAAAGAACCTTGGCATCTTCTTCAAGAGCAAGGATCTTACATATATTGAGTATGGACCTTCTTGGATCACCTTACTCAAGTCCTCTTCTTTCTGGAATCTAAATATAATCTATCCATTGTCATGGTTTATTGATTGCACCAGAACATTCCTATTCTGAGCAACCTATTAAGAGCTGCCTTTCTCAAGTGCTTGTTAGTGAAATACCCCACCAAGTGTTTATTATATATCCCACTCGTCTCCAACAAATCATCCTCTGGTACATCAACAATAGGGCCTTCATATAGATAAGCTAAAATTTCTCCTCAACAAGAAGGGTTCCTGTTGTTGGCAAACAGTTCATTCCAAGGCACTCTTTTGTTATTCCTCACTATTGTTCTTACCTTCTGATCCTTCTCTGACATTTCTTCATAGGGACACCTTTGAAGCAAAAATAGCAACCACCAATGTTTCCAGTCCATCTTCTGTATCCTTCGTACCCAGTGACTTAGACAGCAGCGAGTCATTCTTCTTCGAACCAACCTCATCACTATTGAAGCTTTGGAGTGTAAGTCTAGCTACTTCCAAATGAATCTCTTTATGGCTCTTCTTAACCCAGTTATGACGGTCGCCTCCACACATTTTAATGAAGTTCAGGCAATCTTCAATCTCTATTGTATCCCGGTCTTGCCTACCTGCATCTCTTGAATCACAGCACCTCATAGCTGTATTTGAAGTCAAAAATTATATGTATCGCGCATTCACTAGCGCACCCCAGGTGACATGCCGCGTCCACGTAGCGAGCACCCACTTTCAACAACTTGAGCATTGACACGTACAAAGGGACAATCTGCGAGTTTTTTCCTGTTTTATAATTAAGAAGAAATAAAATATAAAATAATACTCTGATTGGGAAATTTTTTCCCAAAATAATGCTCACGTAATCTCGCAGCTTCATGCTGCGAGATTTAAACTGATGGCCACTCTACCTTCGACGCGTGGCAAAGAGAGAAACAGGGGGCAGGTGACGCGTGGCGAAGCTTGAAGAAATCTCGCAACTCCAAGATGCGAGATTTAAGAAGCCATCGAACGAAGAGGCGATGCGTGGCTATGAGATTACGAGGCACCATTCGAGGTGCAGGTGACCGTTCGGGCTCGGGCGAAGGCCAGGCGAGGCTATTTAAAGGCTGAAGATGGGGTATGTTAATTAATATTTAGAAAAAAACATGAATATTTTATTTAACTTACTGAGATTTACATGAGATAATTATTTATGTTTTGAGTTGGTTTGATATCACATGCCGCGTTCCGACTATTTGGGTTCGTTGCTGCATCTAGAGGAAGGTTAGTTTTTTTAATTAATAATTTCATTAACGTTTATGTCTTTAATAGTATTTGTATATACTCCGCATAATCATGTAAATTTTTAATAATATAATCTGAATATTTGAAATAAAAAAAAAGTATATTGATCAAATATTTATGCTTCAAATTTTATCTTCAATATTTTAAATTTACATATTCATTAATATCAAAGAAGAAATAGTGTTTAGGACATTTGTTTGTTTGTATTTTTTGTGTTGTTTGTGGGTCTTAACTCACTTTGATAAGGTTATTTTGGAATGCACAATGCCATTGCTAATGGGTATTACAAGTCCTTCCTAATTCGTAACAAGGGCGACAATACTACCCTCGGATGTGTGATTCCATTGAAGAATATTATAATATAGTTTGGTTATCTTGATCAATTTTAAAAACCTTTTTTTTTTCTTTTAAAGTATGGTCATTCTACAAACTTATTAATAATCATATTCAATAATTCAAGTGCTTCCCATCTTCTTTTACCCCCCCTTCTCAATACCATAGTTCTTTTTTATGGTAATAATATACAAAATAACATCTCTTTGAATGTAGTATGATCCATCCATTTTTACATGTGGTTCGTAATCAAATGAGTAACATCATCATGTACAAAATAATTAGAACTAAATTTAAACTTGCTGAACTTAACTTGAATTTAATTTACTATGAACCACTATGAATATACATATGGATACGTAATTTTATGGTTAAAATTTTGGTCAAAACAATTCAAAATATCATTGACTATCTTCTTACTACTTCTCTAATTTAATTTCAATCTTCCAAAATATAATTTTTACATCCCAATGAGAAGCCCTCCAAATTTGGAATCCAAAAACTATATATTGAAATCAAGCCATTTGCACTTCAGTGAAGATTTTTTTAAATTTTTAAAAATTTCATTGATCTTCCTCGGGATTTCAAAAGTATTATAAAATTTGCTATTGTATAATTATCTTATAGTAACAAATAAGTTGTAGTTTGTTGATCTATTAATGCTTAATAATAAAGTTAAAAGGTTATATTTAAGTTAATTTAACTTGTTCAACATTAGTCTTATATACTCATATTCAGTGTGCTCCATGCCAAAATCATACAAATTTTTTTGTTAGAGTACAATCCGATCTACTTCACATGACTATGATTTGTTTGTGTTTGGAATTTGATAATACAAACTATATAAATGACAAAAGGTATGTGGTTAACTAGTTGCCTTTGGGAGATAATTATTTATATGTATCATTGTAGTGTCATCTTCATCAAGCTTTTCGCATCACTTCTCTATATTGACTTATCAAAATTTGTAAATTATATTGTATTTGATGACACAAATTTGAAACTTTATATATAAATTTGTTAAAATTTAGATAAAATTCAACATAACTTGAACTTGAATCATAACTGATGTGTGGATTCTCACTCCTCCCAAATTTTGTTTAAGAAAAAATTAGAAAAATGAATCTCATTTTCTTTCTTATGTATAAAAAATAACTTTCTAAATTAGTGACAAGATGAGTTCATTAGAGATAAATGATGTATTAAAAAAAATTTTTTATTAATGTTTGGAAGCAATGTGAATATGATAGTCGCATGCATATAAGTTGAAGGAATTATAAGTTAATTATTTAGTATACACTCAATGGCACATGATGTTTTGGAGCTTTTGAATCTATATTTGAGATATGTATATACATACATATATATATATATAATTAATTTTATTATATAATATAAATATAAAATGTTAATTAATTTTTATGAAATATTAAATAAATATTTGTGACACACGCATTAATTGAAGGCTTGCTTACAAAAAAATTTCAAAGATATTATATGTTATATCTAAAAGTATTTGTTTTCTAAACGCGAATTTAAATGCCTCCTGCATGGCTGATGCAGTGATGTGAATTGCATGCTGGTAGATATCATAGGTTCTCGCATGCTTCAACTATATTATTATATTGTCTGCAAACGTTTAAGGATCATTGTAAAAATGGGTAAATGATCAAATTACACTTGGCATGCTGCCCAAATTTCGATACGACTTTTCATAGAGAACTCAGAATTGCATGCAAGAATATTTTCAAACTGACAAGTGAAACATTTAGAGAATATTGCATGCACATGAACGTATTGAAAATAATTTTTGTTCACTATTCACTTAGCATACGACTTATACATAAAATTATTGTTTTGCGTAGATCTTTTATATTTACCGGGCGTCAATCTAGATGGCAGGAAGTTCAAGCAGTATTCCGGTTTCGATATTGTTGTACATGGGGGGTAACATTATAACCGGACAAACCGGTGTTAGATATAGTATTCCGCCAGTTCAACCTATTAGAATTGGTCATAGGTGTAAATTAACTAAATTGCATACGAAGATATACAAGTATTTGCAAATTGATCCAAATCAATATGCATTGCGGTAAACGAACGAGTTAACATCACAAACGATGTGGGGATGAACATCACGAACGATGTTCATTTACAAGATCACACGTACGAGGAGGAAATTGGTGAAGGGACGAATGAGTTCCCCGATGATGTCAACCCACCCCCCCGTCAATTGAACGATGGCACGTATACGGCAGATTTCATGGTCGAACCTCCTATGTATGGTGTAATTGACGTAGATGCTGTAGATTCGTCCCATGGTGATGAGCTTCCTATACAGGTAACTCGTTGGGATGAATCATCATAACTGAGTCAAGGGATGCTATTCGGGTCGAAAGATCAATTGATAGCTGCTGTGCAAATATACCACGCTCGAACGCACCATGACTTCCACGTCCTGCAGTCGACCCCACTATTATGGGTTGTTAGGTGTAAGAACTCTGAATGCAGTTGGAGACTGCGTGCGATGTATCGTCAGAAACATCGATTCTTCGAAATCACTCAATATGGTGGTCCGCACACATGCTTGAATGAACTCCTCTCGCAAGACTATAGCCAAATCACGTTGTCCCTTATTGCTAGTGAGATTATGAATATGATAAGGGGTGATGCGTCGACCTCAATCGCTACATTGAAAGAATTCATAGATCGTCGTTTTGGCTATTCCATCTCATATAAGAAAATTTGGTTAGGAAAACAAAAGGCAATTGCCCAAGTATTCAGCGATTAGGAGAAGTCTTATCAGACGTTGCCTAGGTGGATGGAAGCAATGTGCACTTATAATCCTGGTACTGTCGTCAAGTGGAGGTGGAACCCTATACCAGGCAGCGATCAGACCGTACATTTGTATCAATCTTTTGGGAGTTCGCAGCTTCTATTCAGGGTTTTCCCCACTGTCCTCCTGTGATATGTATAGATGGGACACACTTGTACGGTAAGTACAAGGGAAAACTCCTTATTGCGACGTGCTCGAATGCAAATAGGCAAATATTTCCCCTTGCATTTGCTATTGTGCAAGAGGAAAGTTTGGACACATGGAATTGGTTTTTGTGTTGTCTTCGTTCCATTACCAATAGGGACGACATTTGCCTTATATCAGATAGGCATCCAGGGATCATCGCTGCAGTGTCTCACAATCCCGATTGGCAGCCACCACGTGGGCACCACCGATTCTGCCTTCGGCACGTTGTAAGCAACTTCAGCATGAAAGTGCACAGTGTCAACTAGTTTGTATGTACAACAATACCGAAACTAGTTGACCATACAAACTTTGACCATACAAACTAGTTAACAAATTTATATATAAAGTTTCAAATTTGTGTCATCAAATACAATATAATTTACAAATTTTGATAAGTCAATATAGAGAAGTGATGCGAAAAGCTTGATGAAGATGACACTACAATGATACATATAAATAATTATCTCCCAAAGACAACTAGTTGACCATATACCTTTTGTCATTTATATAGTTTGTATTATCAAATTCCAAACACAAACAAATCATAGTCATGTGTAGTAGATCGGATCCTACTCTAACAAAAAAATTTGTATGATTTTGGCATGGAGCACACTCAGTATGAGTATATAAGACTAATGTTGAACAAGTTAAATTAACTTAAATATAACCTTTTAACTTTATTATTAAGCATTTATAGATCAACAAACTACAACTTAGTTGTTACTATAAGATAATTATACAGTAGAAAATTTTATAATACTTTTGAAATCCCGAGGAAGATCAATGAAATTTTTATAAATTTTAAAAAATCTTCATTGAAGTGCAAATGGCTTGATTTCAATATATAGTTTTTGGATTCCAAATTTGGAGGGCTTCTCATTGGGATGTAAAAATTATATTTTGGAAGATTGAAATTAAATTAGAGAAGTAGTAAGAAGATAGTCAATGATATTTTGACTTGTTTTGACCAAAATTTTAACCATAATTTCCATATGTATATTCATAGTGGTTCACCAAATAGAAGCATCTTTGAGACTTGATTATTGAATTTTTGTTACTGCTGTTGTTGTTTTGATGTCGTGATTTTACTGCATAGTAATTGTAACAACCAAACTCAGTTGTTCAAAAATTATAAATCCATGGAAATTATTTTTTATAATTATTATTGCTATTTATATTTAACATATAAATTATCTTGAGACGACGAAAAAATTTCCTTTTTTTTTTTTTTTACTTTTTGATGTATGTATAATTAAAATAATGGTAAGACAGAGTTGTAGAAATTATGAACTATTATTTGGTATTTAGATAATTTCACACCAAGTACCACTTCTTTATTTTATTGGTTTTGATGGCTGAAGGCAACCCAAGGGGGAGGGGTGAAATGGGTTTATAAAGTTTAAATGATCTTGATACAAAATTTAAATCAAATCAAGCAAACAAGCAAATCGCATAATATGAAAACAATTTAAAGAGAGAAAGGAAAACAAGTTACAAACAACACAAAAAATACAAACAAACAAATGTCCTAAACACTATTTCTTCTTTGATATTAATGAATATGTAAATGTAAAATATTGAAGATAAAATTTGAAGCATAAATATTTGATCAATATACTTTTTTTTTATTTCAAATATTCAGATTATATTATTAAAAATTTACATGATTATGCGGAGTATATACAAATACTATTAAAGACATAAACGTTAATGAAATTATTAATTTAAAAAACTAACCTTCCTCTAGATGCAGCAACGAACCCAAATAGTCGGAATGCGGCATGTGATATCAAACCAACTCAAAACATAAATAATTATCTCATGTAAATCTTAGTAAGTTAAATAAAATATTCACGTTTTTTTCTAAATATTAAATAACATACCCCATCTTCGGCTCTTAAATAGCCTCGCCTCGCCTTCGCCCGAGCCCGAACGGTCACCTGCCAACGCAACGGTCCTCTGCAAGCTCGAAGGTCTGCAACTTTTCTTCTTTTCTCCTCTGCAATATTGTGTCCTGAGATGGCTCGGGGAGAATTCAGCAGATGAAACAAATCTCGCAGGTTAGTCCTGCGAGATTTATCACGTGTCACCACGCGTATGGATGTCAGGCATAAATCTCGCAGCTTCGTCCTGCGAGATTTACGCCACGCATCACGATGCCTTGTAATCTCGCAGCAACGCGTCGCCTCTCCGTTCGATGGCTTCTTAAATCTCGCATCTTGGACCTCCGAGATTTCTTCTCGCAGCCACGCGTCGCCTCTCCGTTCAATGGCTTCTTAAATCTCGCATCTTGGACCTGCGAGATTTCTTCAAGCGTCGCCACGCGTCACATGTCCCCTGTTTCTCTCTTTGCCACGCGTCAAAGGCAGAGTGGCCATCAGTTTAAATCTCGCAGCATGAAGCTGCGAGATTACATGAGCATTATTTTGGGAAAAAAATTTCCAATCAGAGTATTATTTTATATTTTATTTCTTTTTAATTATAAAATGGGAAAAAACTCCAAAACCGTAGGCACAGGGAATTTGAAATTCAATTTTGAAATTCAAATGTCATGAGGGGTAGTGAACGGAGTGACGCACAGACCAAAAACAGATTGAACAGTAGAATCACACGAGACTAGAGGGAGATGAACAAAATTCGCTAAACAAGAAGAGGGGAAACAAACTGCCAAGCAGAAGGAGAAAAAAACAAACAAAACTCAAAGTAGAAACCAAAACAAGAACCGATGATTTCGACCGGGTAGACAACAGGACAACCATAGTGACAAAAGTGAACATGAGAATTGAGAAAGGAACAAACAAGAACCGGCACAAAGAACAGAAAGAACAAACCAAAAAGAAAAACCAAAGTAACCTCCAATCAGACAAAGAGGGTCAGAAGCCGCACGAAACACCTTCAAACCCAGAATCTGAGACTTCTCTTCTGCAAACCCAAATTGAACCTGATATTAAACTTTCTAAACTAGACAACCTGCCAGACTTCCAAAACCACAGCCCAATGGGAATCAGTTACAATGATATGGATGGCATCAACGTTGAGTCGAAAAACCTTCAGAGTAAGGAAATCCTCATCATAACCAAGATGGACCTCCATGCCATCAGGGAACAATTTCCTACTCAGAAATAAAAATCCAACACAAACACCACAACCCCATTTACGCTTTGCCTCAACTGAGATCCACACAGCCTTCGCACAAATCTGAAGTGGACAAATCTTGACCCGAAGTGAAACGTAATCTTGGGCAGTTCCAACTTCCTTCAATGGAAATTTTTGATTGATAATCTTCATGGCATTTCAGGAGGAAAAACTCCCTAAGGCCAACCGGAATCCAAAAATCAACAAAGAGGTTCAGTCCAGGATGAGCATCCTCTCGCGGTCAAGTACCTTAAGAGAGGTGAGAGCTTCTCTCTCTAACTTGATTACTAAGAGCTCTTTTTTTTTTTTTTGGATTACGCACTTAGTATCCACGTGCCTGTTTTACGGTCCACAAAACTAATCCCGTGCTCCTTGAAGCTGACCCCACAACTCCAAAAGGAGGGTAAATTTAGGAGTGTAGGGGCGGAAACGAACCCGGGAGGGTTTGAACACCTGATCTCGTGAGAGGCACTCCCGTAGCCCGCACTACCACCTGAACCACGCCCTGGGGGTTATTGAGAGCTCTTCCTTTTTTTCTTTTTTCTTTTTTTTGGATTATGCACCGGGTATCCACGTGTCTGTTTTACGGTCCACGTGACTAATCCTGCGCCCCTTGAAGTTGACCCCACAACTCCAAAGGCAAGGTAAATTCAGGAGTTCAGGGGTGGAAATGAGCCTAGGAGGGTTTGAACACCTGACCTCATAAGAGGCACTCCTACAGCCCACACTACCACCTGAACCACACCCTGGGGGTATTGAGAGCTCTTTCTTTTTTGGATTATGCACCGGGTATCCACGTGTCCATTTTACGGTCCACGTGACTAATTCTGCGCCTCTTGAAGTTGACCCCACAACTCCAAGGGAGGGTAAATTCAGGAGTTTAGGGGTGGAAATGAGCCCAGGAGGGTTTGAACACCTAATCTCATGAGAGGCACTCCCGCAGCCCACACTACCACCTTGAACCACACCCTAGGGGTATTGAAAGCTCTTTCTTGATTCTATAGGTGGTGGTGCATGGCCGTTCTTAGTTTGTGAAGTGATTTGTCTGGCTAATTTCGTTAATAAACGAGGACCTCAGCCTGCTAACTATCTATATGGAGGTGACCCTTCACGGCCAACTTCTTAGAGGGATTATGGCCAATTAGGCCATGGAAGTTTAAGATAATAACAGGTCTATGATGCCCATAGATATTCTGGGCCGCACATGCGCTACATTGATATATTCAATGAGTCTATAGCCTTAGCCGACAAGCCCGAGTAATCTTTGAAATTTCATCGGGATGGGGACAGATCATTGCAATTGTTGGTCTTCAACAAGGAATTCCTAGTAAACGCGAGTCATCTGCTCTCGTTGACTACGTCCCTGTCCTTTGTACACACTGCCCGTCGCTCCTACCAATTGAATGGTCCGGTGAAGTGTTCGGATTGCGGCGACGTGGGCGGTTCATTGCCGGAGACATTACAAGAAGTCCACTGAACCTTATCATTTAGAGGAAGGAGAAGTCGTAACAAGGTTTCCATAGGGAAGTCGTAACAAGGTTTCCATAGGTGAACCTGCGGAAGGATCATTGTCAATACTTGCCAAAGAATGACCTGCAAACATGTTATTTACATAGTGGTGATTGCTTCATGATCACCTCATCCTTGTCGATTTGAACATTGCAATGCAGGTGTTCCTCATTTTTTATTGAATGAGAAATCATATTTGTTTGCATGCTCATTTCAATGAGTTTCACAATAACCCAGGTGCGGCATGCGCCAAGGAATTGAAATGAAAGAACATTCTCTTGTTGCCTCGTCTATGGTGCAATGGGATGTGTTTATTTTTGAATCATAATGACTCTTAGCAATGAAAATCTCGATTCTTGCATTGATGAAGAATGCAGCAAAATGCGATACTTGGTGTGAATTGCAGAATCCCATGAATCATTGAGTCTTTGAATGCAAGTTGCACCCGAAGCCATTAGGTTGAGGGTATATCTTCTTGGGTGTCACATGATCCGTCACCCTAAACCCTCTCCCACAAAACATTGTTGGGGGTGGGATACTATGTGGGTAGATATTGGCTCCCATGCACTTAGTTGTGGGTGGTTGGTTAAAAATATGAGGTCTAGACGACACACAAAATGGCAATTGGTGGTTGTTAGACCCTTTCATTGTATCATGCTCCATCATTTGAGTTGCGTTGACATAAGGATCTCAATCGACCCTTTAGTATTTGTCTATAAGAGATAATACTCTATCAAAAACCTAGGCCAGGCGGGGCTACCCACTGAGTTTAAGCATATCAATAAGTGGAGGAAAATAAACTTACAAGGATTTCCTTAGTAACGGTGAGCGAATTGGGAAGAGCCAAGCTTGAGAATCGGACAACAATGTTGTTTGAATTGTAGTCTGTAGAAGCGTCCTCAGCAACAGACCGGTCCCAAGTCCCCAGGAAGGGGGTGCCGGAGAGGGTGAGATCCTCGTCATGCTTGGGCCCTGCTGCATTACAAGGCACTATCGGTGAGTTGAGTTGTTTGGGAATGCAGCCCTAATTGGGCAGTAAATTCCATCCAAGGCTAAATATTGGCAAGAGACTGATAGCAAACAAGTACCACGAGGGAAAGATAAAAAGGACTTTGAAAAGAGAGTCAAAGAGTGCTT